>NC_052056.1:17743846-18049004 GCF_903992535.2 Arvicola amphibius
AAATTAAGATTACATCATGATTTTTTTCTAGCTGAGGGAAATTTATTGGGTTTAGGAAAGTTTTGATAGTTATATAATGTTAGTTTTATACATAGACTTCATAGTGTCAGTTAAGACTACCTATTAAGTATTATGCACACAAGCTGAATACTAAATTGGGAACAAACCTTAAAGAGTAGAAATTATTCACTTAAAGAGTAGAATAACACCATTTTGACATTTCTTTAAACTTAATTTCCAGATTATAGTATATTTTTAATTGCATAGGCCTGTGACCATAGCAGAATCATAAGCTATGTGGTTGTCACATTCAGAAATATCATAAACATCAAAAATGAGTCACTCACAATTTAAGTATACAGTTGGCTCATTTTTTGCTTAAGTGACAAGTTAGCAAGATGTTGAATATGGTTTGTGTTCCATTGATGTAACTTTCTTTTATGGAGATTCATCACTCATTTGCTTTTATAAGCAATATGTGAAATGATTAATAACCTAGTATAACATGAGAATTTTACAGGAGTTTTAAATTATATGAGACTTGAAACATATGCAATTGAGTAGGAGTGAGGATACCATTCATGAGCAAAGGTGATATATATAATTTTTCATAAATATTAGCAAATACTGCTGTCTCTAAAATGCATGATGTTTTGTTGAGATATTCTTTAATGATTCTTACTCAGTTTAATTAGGCATTTATTTGCTATTCTCAGCATATAATATTTCACAACGTGTATAGATGACTGAGAGTCACATCTTACTGTATCTGTGTTTATATATAATACATATATATGCAAATTCATAATTAGACAACAATAGTTTGCTCTACACCAAATTACAGAAAAAAAATAGTCATTTTACCTTCTGTGTTGAAACACTGTTGTGTCTGAAACATAGCACTGTTCTGTGGTGCAACCTTCAATAGAGCATTTATACTGTGTTATGAGTTACTGGGATTTCTTTTTTTCCCATTCAAAAATCTCCACTTCCTCCCCTCCTCCCATTTCCCTCCTGCTCCCCCATTCACCCTCCACCCTCCCCTCCAGTCTTAAGAGAGAACAGGGTACTCTGCCCTGTGGGAAGTCCAAGGCCCTCCCCACTCCACCCAGGCCTAGGAAGGTGTGCATCCAAATAGACTAGGGTCTCAAAAAGCCAGTATATGCAGTAGAAACAAGTCCCAATGCCATTATCATTGGCTTCTCAGTTAGCCCCCATTGTCAGCCACATTCAGAGAGTCCGGTTTGATCACATGCTCATTCAGTCCCAGCTTTCAATATGCGAGAACAGTTATCAAAAGGTAACCCAGATCCAGAAATATAAATATCATATCTATTCACTCATAAGTATTTTTAGACACAAAACTAAGAAAACCAGCCTACAAATCACAATCCCAGAGAACCTAGACATTAATGAGGACCCTAAGAGAGACATACACAGATCTACGTGGGAAGTAGAAAAAGACAAGATCTTCTGCATAAATTGGGAGGAGCATCGCAACCATGAGAGAAGGATGAAGGAAAGGGGAGAGGAAGGGGGGGAGCAGAGAAAAATGTATACTTCAATAAAGTCAATTTAAAAAAAAACAGCACAGATTGGGCTCATTTCAGAATGTTAAAATTTAAGTTACCTGGGTCAGGTAATATGCTTTCGTAGGTTAAGTTGCTGTCCATCAGTCCCTATGATGCAAGTTTGTTTTCAAAGACCTACGTGACAGAAGGAAGAAAACAACTCCCACCAATTATCCTCTGTCATCAACCTGATTGCAGTTATAGGCTCAGAGATAAAAAGGGAGGGAGGGAGGGAGGGAGGGAGGGAGGGAGGGAGGGAGGGAGGGAGGGAGGGAGGGAGGGGGAAAGACACAGGAAAAGGGAGAGAGGCATACAAAAACACACACAAATTGTTAAACGTAATCAAAATTTTAACATACATAATCTCAATTTTGTTGGATAAAAATTAACAATTGATTTACAAAATTGCATTATCCTAAAATCAGTGTCAGTATCCATCAGAGGCCCATTTCAAAAGAGCACGGATGGTTTTTTGTTTGTTTGCTTTGAGGTTTGGGGGATGGTTGGCTTTTTTGTTAGTTTGTTTGTTGTTATTGTTTTTTATTTTGTCTTGTTTTTCCTATTATAAACAAGCTGACAATATCGGTTAAACACAACGGAAGCAAAGCTTGCATGCGTATATTGTTCTCATATTTATAAAGTTACTCTATGGAACTCTTCTCAAGTCCATTGCTGTGCTCAGTGGAATTGTCTTCCACTGTTATTTTACTCATTAATATCTTTTACACACATTCATGCTGTTTTCTGGAAAGCTTCAGTTTTCTTAAATCAGTTTTAAACGCTGGGTGCTCACAGGGAGAGTTTCTTGCCTTATATAAGAGAAGTACAGACCTTGGCTCCTCAATACATTGTTCTTTTCCACTATTCCATTTTAACTTTTGACCAGACTATTTTAAGCTGTCTTGGCATAGTCCTCTTTTCTTTCATTCATAACATATATGTAAAAGTATCTGGGACTGAGAAATATTGAAGGCAATTTTTTACCACAAGGAGTCTAGGACATTTTGCTTTAAAGTTAACAACTGCATTTTTCTCTATTTCAGAAAGGAAACTGCTTCTGCTTAAGCTGACCCATCATAAATCTGGTCTGTCGGCAACTTCAATACACAGGTCTATTGTCTCTCAGCTCTGGACTGATGGAATCCTGAGATCAGGGAGCCATTAAGTGGGTACTGTTTTGGGAACTTGCCTCCTAGCCCTCTTCCTGTGTCCTTCCATAGCACAAAGAGAGTCATGGTGTTCCTTCCTGTTTGGATAGAAGTGTTTTATAATGCATTAATCTCTTGAGAGCCCCATGGGTATGCTTCATCTAAATCTAATACTCCCCAAAAGTTTTCTCTTTAAAGACTTTGATGTTAGAGGTTCAAATTTTAAATAAGTGATGATAGATGTTACAAAATAATCCCACAGTAGTTCACAATTAAGTATAATAAAGGGTTATTTATTTAAAGGTAGACTCAGAAATCACAGTCCTCTGCACAAATGAGGAACAGGAACTGAACCAGCATCTGGAAGAGAGAGAGTAAGCACATGCTTTATATCAGCATTTATAGTATAAGAGGTCACATCCAAGTGGACTAATCTCTTAAAGGCTACTGGTTGAAGGAATTCCTACAGCAACCAAGGAATTTAGGAATGTGTAAATTCAGATTATACCTTTGGTTATATTATTGAAACCTTGAGAGGAAGTTCATCATATATAATAATTGATCTATTTTCCCAGTAATTTTGTGATTTTGCAAAAGTGTCAAATAAATTTGGAATAAGTCATTACTTAATTTTTATGTTTAAAGGTCCTAATTGGATATGAAAAATCAATGTTGATTTTAGTAGACAGATGACAGATGATAGATATAGATAAATGATTAGAGATAGATAGATAGATAGATAGATAGATAGATAGATAGATAGAGATAGATAGATGATAGATAGATCTATATAAAGATAAGTATATTACTGATAATGGAGAAACTAGAAAAATGTATTTTATTTCATAATTTATTATTAATATTATTTTTGTTGTATCAGTTATTATTTCTTAGGAAGGAACTCAGAGGACTGATCTATTTTAGTTATTTAGAAACCAGAAGTCATCTATCTATTAACTTAAGAGCAAACACTTTTGATATTTCTAATAGGCTTGAAATCTAAGTATCTAAGTTTGGAGGCTGGAGAAACGGCTCAGTGGTTAAAAATACTATGTGCCTGAGGACCCGTGTTAGATTCCCAGCAGCCATATAGTAGCTCACCATCTTCTGTAACTCCATTTCCAAGGAATTGCATTACCTATATTTACTTCCACAGGCACTGCACACATATGGTACATAAACATACATGCAGACAAAATACTCATAATCTTAAAATAACAATAAATAAATATTTTTTAAAAAATGTAGAACCAGGAGTCATAGGCCTACTACTTTAGTTCATGAGCCACAAAGCATTACAAGTTGAGTGTGAATCTTAGCTTTAAGTGAGGCCACTCTGGGCAATATGAAGTCCTGTCTCAAAAATAAAATAAATACATAAAAATATCCACATGCAGTAAGCATTATCTCCAGTGTTAAAGACAATTTCTTTTTCTCTAATTTCACTCAGATTTTTTGTTTGTTTGTTTGTTTGTTTTACTATTTGGTTCACCTAAAAATCTGACTAGTGTCTGGGATGTTTATTAAAAGCAAAATAAAACAAAAACAGAAATGGCATGGTTTTAATCAAGGCAATGACTTCTTGACACAGTTTTCATGCTTTGCCTTTATTTTGGAGCCTTACAAGATTGGAGCTTGCCTATATTTACTCTCATTATATTCAAACTCTGCTCTAACTTAATATGATTGGTGATTTCCTATTTTTAATTGAAATAGAACTTAGGCTATCTGCAATTTGGCAAAGAGCACATCATTTATTTAAAAACATACAAGGGTGCAATCAGATCACTACACTGCAATCCTGTCCCAAACTTTATTATCACCATGCTTTGGGCATATTCCTATTATGTTAAATTTCACATTTCCACCTGAATGATGAATCTACTATAAGGAGTGTTTGAAGGATAAAGTGAGAAAATGTGTAAAATATGTAAAATTGGTGCTATACACTTGAATTCCTCTAAGATTTTATCTCAATAAAATGTCCTGTATAAATAGGGCCTGCTTGTTCATTCTGGAAGCCCAGCTAGCTTCGACCTGAAATAATCACACAGAAATTGTATTCATTAAATCACTGCTTAGCCCATAGCTCTAGCTTCTTATTGGTTAACTCTTACATCTCAGTTTAGCCCATTTTTATTAATATGTGTATCACCACTAGGTCGTGGCATACCAGCAACGTTTTAGCATGTCTATAGCACATCTATCTCTGGCAGCAGATCATGATGTCTCTCTCACTCTGCTTTCTTTCTCCCAGAATTCAGTTCAGTTTTCTCTGCTACCTAAGTTCTGCACTATCAACAGACCACTGCAGTTTCTTTATTCACTAATGGTAATCACAGTACACAGAGGTGACTTCTACATCAATGTCCATCATTAATATATTACCAATTATTTTTATGATAATAAAACTATAGTAATTTTGGTAATTCTTGCCAAGTAAAAGCCATTGTTTTTATCAAATTATATTTTTTCTGTTATTCTTGATCATAAAGTCCTGCTAATTTTTCCTATAAGAGTCCTAATTGTGTGTATATTTACCTAGTTCCTATAATATATACAGCTAACTAAACTCTGAGGTTCAGGTGAATAAGATGACATCTGTTTGGTTCATAATATACAATTTACAACCAAACTGACTAAAATAAGGTGAGTAACTACTTTCTTAATAAATGAATACTAAAGGTAGAGCCGAATTTCATAAAATAATTGAACAGGACAAGTTGGTATAACTTTCACCCTCAAAGTAACTTCTTTTAGAAGTAGATGGTGATTAATCCAGACCTGAAAGTATTCAGCCCTAAGAGGAACTTCTATACACTACTCCATCCCCATGAGGCTCAAGTATATATGTGAACTAAAAGAGTAAAAAGATTTTGAGAGTCAATGACTGGAATGTAATAAGACAGCTGTGATTGCTATCGCAAAACATATACAAGATCTAGCTATATTATATTCCATCGTGAAACCCTAACCTCTAGCTGAGAACTTATTGGCAGTTAGCTGATGCCTGCTCAAGAAGAGAGACTCCGACTTCGTTGGATTGATGGTCCCTGGTAAAATCCCTATGGATTCTTATTATTATTCTTACTCTACTGTGTAGAATCTACTGAGAAAATTTTCCTATATCTATGTATATGTTGGCTGAGCTAAATGGGATCAGGGGATTAAAAACAGTAAGTTTCGAGGGAAAGAAGGGGTTGTTTGGGTGGAGTTAGGGGGAGTCACAGACTGGATATTATTATCAAAACACATTGTATACATGTATGCCATTTTCACAAATAAACTTTAAAATACTTTAAAGGACAATAAAGATACCTCTCCTGAACAGGATTCATGAAACTGAGAGACATGATTATAGAAGATAATGCCTATTTGTACTTGAGTTTTAGGATATCACACTCACCAACAAACAAATCCCATGAGAAATCCAACCAAAACTCTGTTAAGTGAACAGAACTGGTATAGGAAATGCTTATTTATAAGCAATAGACAATCTGAAGTTCATATGTAAGAAAGACACCTACTACTATTTCGGTAGCTATCTGATCATTTGAACTCTTAGTTGCTGGGAAATTTATAGCACACACAAGAGAGAACGAAGGATATGGAAACAGGGAGTAATTAGTATATCAGGTGGGGATCTTATCATAAAAAGTGAAATAAAAGCACCTAGCCTAAAATAAATTGTGAAAATGTCAGGCATAATATAGAACAGCACAATGGATAGAATTATATTTTATATAGAAATTGAAAAAATATCATTAATTTTCTTACATTCTCAGTGAGTGATACTCGGGGAAAATGATTTACAAAATAAGATATGCTAGACACTGTAAAAAGCAAACTAGGCAAACTGTTTTCTTCTGAAATAAGTGGTTATATTTCATGTGCATCTTGCATGATGATTTCATTGTGCTTCACGTTGCCTTTGATTTCCCCATTTCACTTAAATCATTGTAGCAATTTTCCTTTGCTTTGCCTCCTCTGCCAAACAGCTGATGTTATTTGAATTAAAAATGCAGCTGTCTTGATCAATCTTTCAAGTTATATGTGGAGTTAAAAAAGTAAATTTTCAAGTACAAAATCTCAAGAAATTATTCATCTCGTGAGCTAATTTGAGATCTGTTTGTCATGATGTAGCTGTTTCCATTCCAATGCAAATGCAACTTTGTTCTTAGTTTTGACTGCTCCCTCCATTTTGCAGTGGCAGAATTAAGTCAGACAGAAACATTACAGTCAAAACTTGTGTTCTATTAATGCAAAGTTCTCAATATTCTAATGATGATCATTATTATAATTAATCCATTAACACATGCTAAAGCACTTGAAAAAATAGGTAACAGGTTTCTCGTTTTTAATTTATGTATCATTCTTGGTTTTCTTATCTTCCATGATTCCAAATGAAAATGGTTATATAGAACTAACTCAGAGCTTCTGTGAGTTAAGTCATGGTGCCTAAAAGTCCAAAAATTTTTAGATATTTAAACTAAAGCTGTAAATTTGTCTCATGTGAATGGAATCAATGGAAAATAGTATGTCTACTTATGGTTTTGACTAAATTATTTTTAAATATTGTGCTCACATATACATGTAGGGAGACATTCGAAAATCATTTTCTCTAGTCAAGTTATCATATTAAATATCCTGAGAATTTCTTGTCAACGTAAAATATATGTAGTGGGAAAATAGCATGTCTTACTAGATATTAATTATGCTTACCCATTTTCAACTTGCCAACATTACTAGAGTTTTCAAGAAAATGTGCTTCAAGAATTCTCATATGGAAACAGGATGGATTTGATATACCAGGAGGAAATTAGTGCTCAGTTAGACTATTAATACATATTAAATTGGTAATAACCTTGTCCCTGGCACATGCGAGCTTATGAAGAATGATATTCCTAGTGTGGACTAATTACACCAATGACCACACTGAAGTGACATCATTAATCGGCAACCACATTTATGAAGGTGACATGTCTCACTTGTTTTGATCTCTTGACTTAGAATTTGGAAAGGAGAATAAATTAACGTGCAGCAGGTTTTTAATCTAGAGCACTACTTGGCAGTTAAGTGAAATAGCTTTATTTCCCTTGACAGCAGTGAAAAAGAAAGAACTAATTGCCCCTTTTAATAGGCGCAGTCAGAACTTAAGACTCCAGAGACCGTGTGAGCACTGAGTGTAAGCACTGAACCACGGTTAGAGTCCATTTCACCATCTGCACCTTGAAATTACAGCTACCAAATCAACAACAACAACAACAACAAAAAAAAAAAAAAACAGCACTCCCTTCATGCCAAATATCTTATTTCAGGTTTTCAAATTGTTTATTAACATTCTCTAGGGATTCTCAACAGTTAAAACAAATTCCTACTGAAAAATAATCAGGTCTTAAAGTCACATGTTTTTGATAGAATCTTAAACAAAATTCCAAGTAACGTTTTGCAATTTTAAATAAATTTTGGAAGAATAAAGAATAACTTTTAAATATTTTGTCTTTCAAGAACCCTCAAATTGTCAATTTAAAAACTAAGAATTGCTTTAGAAATAATTTGTCAAAAGAAGGTGATCACAGTACAATAAATATTTAGACTTTCTTGCTGTTTTAAATGTGTTCATCAGGCCAAGAGAAAATATCAAAGACACTTTGTATGGCATAGTCATTGTAAAAATAATTAATCTAGAACCACTAATATGAGAAGGGCTCTCATATCTTTATTTTTTTTTATTTGGAATAAAAGTAAATCTATACAGGAATGGTTTAGTCATTTTTAGAATGATGAACTCTAAAATGCAATATCCTATTTAAATGTTATAAATATTAATATAAAACTATTTTCAATGCTGAAGTGTTTGGGTTTTCAAACTACAACCTTTGAAAAAGGAAGTTAAGTTAAAATACATTTCTTTATTTAAGCCTACCAAGGAGAGTCTAAAATCTGGCATAACAATGATGTCTATGTGAGTGTCTAGATACATTAAGTAGGACATGCAAAGAAAATGCTTCCCCATGATGGCAAAAATATCCTTTCATACTCTGATGCTAAAATTTCTCAATACTTGATATATTTATCAATTATCATTATTTACTCATTGCAGTGAAATGTCTAGAAAATCCTTTCTCCACACTTTTAAATATAAAAGTGTATTCATTTGCATTCTTAAAACATGGTTTAACTTGTATTTCACATGTGTGTGCATACACACACAGAGAAAGAGAGACTAAATTAATATAATAAAAATGTAAGAGAGGAGACTATTCTTTCCAACTCTAAAAATTCAAATAAAAAGATAATATGCAGAGCTCAAAGAATTTATTTTTGTGTATACTTAACCAGTGTTGTACTTGTATCAAAATAGTTACGTGGAAATTGTCTATAACATCCTGAGCAATGCTATCTTCCATTTTATACCAGCCACCATGGATAGAGGTAACTACACCAGGACACTTTAACTCGTTCTTTCTTGTGGTAGGAGAGTGAGCAAGGAGTTTCAGTCATTAAAAGCAACATGCTAGCCAGTGCGAGAAATGAAAATAGAATGACCATTTTTGAATGAGGCAGTCAAAATACCACGAGTCCAGCAGGTTTAAGGCTCACTGATACTGACAATAACACTGACTGTATAACCCCAATAGTACTGAGAATAAGGCAGATGTTCAAGAAAATCCTCAGGAAAGTCATGGGCTGTGTCAAGTAATGGAGAGGTGACTGCAGAAAGAAAGTGAATGGTTGAGTGTAGTTGGATCACCTTATTCAGCGAAGGAGGAATGATTAGGACAAAGCTGATATTTAAAAGTGGGAGGCAAAGTTTCTTTCTTTAGATGATTCATGATATTAAGAATGTGAAAGGAGAGGAATCATCATTTCATTGGACTCAAAATCAAGTACTGTTTTCAGTTCACAGAAAACAAAACATAGCCATGCAACATATTTTACTATGATTACTATTTGTACTTTAGAACAGTGGATTATTTCCATTTCTCAGTCATAGAATAATTTAATTAATTACTAAGAATTTCATGCAATGTATTTAGATCATATTCACTCCCAACTCCACCCAGATCCTCGCGCTTCTCCCTTCCTCCAATTCATCATTTGCTGTCTGAAAGAAAGGATAATCTCACAACTGATGTTGTGGCTCTCTGGCTCTTACTCTTTTCTGTTTCCTTCTCTGTGATATTCCCCAGGCCTTAACTAAAGGGATTGTTTGCAAACATAGACTGAGGAAGCCAGCCCCCCACAATCAGTCGATATCTGTATTTGGGTCAGTTGTAACTTTTCTGTAGTGATCTCTATCTATTGCAAAAATAAGTGTTTTCAATATCACGGCAGCATTATTTGTCATAGCCAGAACCTGGAAACAATTTAAATGCACCCTGGCCAAAGAATCAATAAGGAAAATGTGGTATGTTTACACAATGGAATACAACACAGTGGGAAAAAATAATGACATCTTGAAATTTGTGGGCAAATTGATGGATATAGAAACATCACATCGCATGAGCTAACCTAGACCCAGAAAGACAAATATAATATGTACTCAGACATATGTGGCTTTTAGACATAAAACAAAGAAAAAACAGCCTACAATTCACAATCCCAGAGATCTTAGACAACAAAGAGAACCCTAAGGGAGTCATACATGGATCTAATCTATACAGGAAGTAGAAAAAGACAAGTTCTCTTGAGTAAATTGTAAGCATGGGGATTACAGAAGAAGGTAGACGGGGAGGAGAGAGAAAGGGAGGAAAGCAGAGAAAAATACATAGGTCAATAAAAAACAATTTAAAAAATAAAAGAATAAGGGTTTAGAACATAGTGAGAAATTATATTTGTTTAGGAAAGTTAGCAATAGTAGGCTTACTGCTGGGTTCCGTGTCCTTACCACATGTGGGTAGATGGTTAATTTTACAATGTCAAATATGAATTGCTTCCTTTTGAGTGGTTTATGCTACCAATTAGGAGACTTGTTTTCTTCCAGGGTACAAGTGCTACTATTGCACTTTTCAGAATATCCAGTCATGCTAATCATTGTTGTGGTTCGCAGGCATGACAACTGTATACTAGTAATACAATTGATGGTGATGGCAGATTTCATGGCTCCTTCTGATACTATATAGCTACCTGAAATAATGCCTTCAATTGAGATGATTTTGGAGCATTTCATAAAGAAAGACACATTTTAACAAAGTACATGCAAAGTGATTTAGTTTACTTTTGATTGTTGTGATTAAGACTGTAAGTTAACAGTACTCGGAGGAGAAACGCTTTGTTTCATTTACAATTAACAATCTATCATGAAGGGAAGTTATGGTAGAAAATCAAAGCAAAATCATGGAAGCAGGACTGAAGCAGAACCACTGATGAATGTAACTTCTTGTTTCCTGGTCTTGCATTATTATACACTCAGGGATATCTGTCCAGATGCTGCACTACCCACAGTAGGCTGATCATTAATCAAGCAAAGTCCCCACAGATACATCCACAGGTTAGTCTGTTAGCGGAAATTTCTCAGTTGAGATCTCTCTTGCCTTTTGGTTTAAGTTAATAAAAAACTAATCAGAATACCAACTCCATCAGAATGAAAAAAAATGTAGAACCACCTTTCTAAGTCTTTTAAAAAAAATCTTAGTAATGATGTTTGTTGGCTTTTAAAATACTTGTTTATTGATTTTTTTATGTGTATGAGCATGTGAGAGTTTATGTAAATAAAAGAACCTAAGGAGAAAAAAAACACTAAAAGAGAGTGTCTAATCCTCTAAAATAGAGGTGTGAGCAGGTTGTACATCATTATGTGGGTTCTGGGAAGTGAATTCTGATCTTCTGGAAGAGCCAAAAGTTCTTTTACTTTCTGAGATGTATTTCCTATCTCTGCTTTAACATATTTGAAATTAAAATTGATTGAGGCTCATGAGTCAGCTCTTAGTCAAAGAGCAAATTCAAGCTGCAGTTGAACAGTAAGAGCAAATAAATATGAAAGGCCACCCAGAACTTAGTCATAAATCTGTGGTAAAAGTGAAAATGAAATACAAATGTTTTTAATATGATAGAAATGTGAATTTATTACTGTTAATTATCCTTTTACATTGTGGATTAAATACTACATTAATGTTCTAAACAAAAACTTTAGAGTCACTGTTAAATATGGCTCCTAAAAATATCTCAAAACTCCTTAGTAATCACTGTCAACTTTAACTGATTTTAAATCTCTGCATGTATTTCTTAAAATAAAAATCTTTGTATCCCTATATCCTATGGCATATGCATTTCTAATACTAAATGAGACTATTATGTATTTAGCAAATGGCAATATTTAGAGAAATACAGTTCTTAATTAATGTAGCTAGAATTATTTTGACTACTTTAAACTTTCCAAAAAAATGAGCAACAAATTATCAGTAAAGTAGTGAAGACTTAACTGTTTTCCTGTACTGATGATTGAATGTCAGTTCTGTTTTTCTGAAGCATTTTTAGGTTAATGCTGCAGCACATGGCACAGAACTCTTTTAGACTAAGCATTTGGTGACCCGTGTAACTATCACAAAAGTTCTTAAACAATTTTCTGTGAAAAAAAAAGATAAATAATGTTTTGTGCATTAGCCTTTCAAAGGGGTTAGGTGAAAGATAAAGCAAATTAGAATTTGAAAAATACAAAGTATAATAGCTTCTGTGTGATTGTCAATGGAGGGCAGTCCTTACTTGTAGAGCAAGCTCGCTCCATCAGTCAGAGTTCCTGAAATTATGAGAGCTGTTCATTTCAGCATGAACCTCGGCACTCTTTCAAAGTTTAGCACTGTCATTCCTGTCTCATAGTTATTTAGCGATAATTCTTACTTTCAGTTATAAATAGACCTCTGGGACAAAAGGACTTCCTGGGCATTCAAACTAATTTGTAGTTATCCTAAGTCATTGTGTGAGGGAGCCAGTGCTGAAAGTTTGTAAATTTGTTTTTCCAAAGCAATTCGACAACTGCTTATTGAGTGAACTCTGTTCAAAGCTCTGGATATAGGAGCACAGCACAAAAGACAGTTAAAACACTCGTGTCTTCAAAATCCCTTTAGAGATGATGGTCAGAGAAATCGAAGAAACTATTGCTGTTCCCATTGGTTATCTCCGAGAGGTTGAGGTTAAGCCCATATTGATGAAGACAACATGTTCAGGACTCAAGGCCCTGAGGATGTGAAGTAATCTGAACTGAAAGAATCCTCCATTGAAACTAACTTCTAAAGCACAAAAAAGTTCTTGAAGCACAATGACTAGCAAGCCTTGACAAGCATAAAGGTACAATAAAGCACTGGCACTTTAGGTGATAACCAATAACTCTCTAATTGGACTTAAGTCTAAGACATCAAGAGAAATATTATGCCAAATACTAGAGACCTATTCAACTACCTGAGTCTAGTGAGGTCATAGATTTTAGAAGGAAACCGTCACTTTATTAAGGATGAATAATTTCTAACTAAATTTGCCAAGAGACAAAGGTATGTTTCAGTGTTCATCAAAGAAAGTTGACTTTGCAACAAAAAAAGCATTTTACAGACAACTACTAATGGGGAGAACACAGCGAACAAGTCTTCATAGTATGTCCAACTACAATTGGTCCATCTACAACAGAACTTCTGAATCTTGAGGCTCAGGGTATATTGAAGAATAGGAGAACATAAAGATTATAAGAGCCAGAGTATCATAAAAGCTGCTGTGAGATTGCATATTCTAGAAATAACAGAGAAGTCCCAGCCATTGTACCTTAACAGTGTGGTCATAGACATAAATGTGCATATGTACTTGCATCTGTGTGTGTGTGTTATATACTAAAGAAAAAGAGGATGTGGTGGACTAAATGACATATATGGAAAGGAAGTGGAAGATGATACAATTATATTTTACTTAAAAATAAATAGCATATTCATGCTCCAAGGAAGTGTTTTAAAGTTTAAACCACATTTGAAATAAAAAAGAGCTTCTCTGTAAGAATGCCCATGCTACTTGGTTATCTCTGTATCCAACACATGTTTAAGATCTCATTCTAGATTATCAATTAAGGCCACTTCCCTTTTCTTTATTTCTCCAACCATCCAGAAAGCAAATACTTTCTTGTGTTTGGGGATAAATTTATCATAGTACAGTTTTTACCCAATACGAAGTATAACAAGACAACGATGACATGTGCAAATTTCTTAGGGGTAAATTTTAGTTTTAAAACAGGCAGGAGGAAAATGAGCCAAAACTTGTCAGATTGTAGATCTGTACACTCGACTTTCAATGATGCCACAAAGCTTTTCTACAAGGAACTCCTGAGCTCAGATGTCACTTTTAATTTGGCTACATTTGAAGTAGGCTGTGATCATTAGGCTCAGTGTATCAAGCATGGGAGTAAGCTGCAGAGAATAGGTTGTGCCTTTGGGGAAAGTTTCCCATTCAGATGAAGCAATCCTTAACTGTGACTGACATCTGAGAACTCTCTGCAGGTCATTTCGCATCACCCAAGAAGTTAAAAGAAGTGAACTGTTAGTGATTTCTCACTGTGACTCTATGTGATACATCACAGGATCTAACACTTGAAAGCCAATCCAGGGAATGGTACCATCCCACCTCAGATAACACAATTAAAATAATCTCCCACAGGCAAGACTAGAGAGCCATCTCCTAGGTGGTTGTAGATTCTGAAGCACTGATGACATTTACCATTACCATTGCAAGCAATATGAAATTGGACCACGGCTGTGAATATACCTGCTTCTTTGTCTAATAGTGGAACCCAGTCAAAAGAATGGTGCATGGTGAACAAAGTCCTGAGAAACTTTGACTCTCTCCAGGAAAAAAGGCAGAGGGCCTTCTATTGGATTGTTCTTGGACATGATTTCACATCTCCTACGTTAAACATTTGCATTCAATTTATAGAACATGTTCATTCTTGCTGAATGTCAGAACACAGAGAATCCAATCTGGTCAGTATATCCTGCATATGGATAACAGCCTTCCACCTTGAGTTCATGATGTTGCATGCTTTTCTAATCATGTTTTTTTGAACTCAAACTACCTTCCTTAGATCATTGTTTTCTTTGTTACACTCATGTATAAAAAAATAACTCTAAAACTAGAGTAAGGTTGTCTACCGCCAGACTCAAATCTGCCTCATTCTTTTGGGTCCTCAGACAAGATTCCAGGTCCAGTGACAAGATCTGCACTGGTTGGCTGAAAGGTTGACAAAGCTGTATACCTAAACTTGGTTAAGAAACATTAATGGACTCAGGCATAGTAGTGTATACTTTCAACTAAGCACTCGGGAGACACAAATAAGTGTATCTCTGTGAGTTCAAGACAAGCCTGTTCTACATAGAGAGTATCAAAAAAGCTAGAGACACACAGACAAACCACATTCCAAAAGAAAACAAATAAGGAAACAAACAAACAAATGTGGAATTAGGGACCAATTGACTATACTAAGAAAATTATACTATGGGATTTGGCATACAAGTCTGCATCTCAGGCAGAAAAAAAATGGAAGTTGATAAGCAGGACTGTTGTGTTCAACCAAAAATCTAAATACATTAATATGAAATATTAAATATCTTTATTGGTTATTCAATACTTGAACCATATTATGATATGCATATTGAAGAATAGTCACAAAGACAATGGGTGACTATCACACAAAGAATTTCTGATTAGTCAGTAGCCTCTAAAAGTTCTACACGTGGAAATATTCCTGCATACTCATAGGACAAGTAAACTATGAATTACTCAATACAAAGAAGAAGTTTTATGGGAAATGAGTAAGTCATTACAAGCAGAGATCATATCATGGCATTAATTATGGAGGAAAGATTTATTTGTTTCTTTTTTATTATTTTGCTTTATTTTAATGGGTTACCCATTCATTGTATTATGCTTACACCTTCCAATATATTGAAGTCATTTGACCTTGATGTATGAATCAATAAGTTGCTTTTAATCAGAATAACGGTCATGAAAATAAAGGGCAATAAAAAAGGAGGAAATGGCACTCTAGAAACAAAGCACAATAGTGTTTTAATTTTATATACATATGAAAAACAAGCATGCATTTAAACAGAATGTCTAGTTTGGGAATTAGAGAACATTACTGCTGTTACTAGAAAGCTAATATCAGAACCAAGTCCCAGATCTCATTTCCAAGGGTCACACTCTTACCTAAGGCAGTAACTGCTTCCACCTTGAATGTGCCTCCAAGGATTTCACAGGTGTGTTGTTCTAAGGCCCAGGTCAACTGTGTGCAGAGTTTCAATTCTGGACCAAATTGCTCAAAAGCTTGTCATTTCACCATGTCTCTCCTACACATTAAGATGTGTTCCTGCCCAGGGCTGTCTCTTTTTTTTTTTTATTTTTGTAAATATTCTTCACAATCAGGGCTCTCTATCTTTACAGGATTTCCACTTCATACTGATACTTTGATTCACTCCTGTCTTAGAAAATAAGTATTATTTAAAAGTAGGTGATGCTTAATTCAACATCAAAAATAAAGCAGTTGTCACCCAGACACAGAGAAAGGAAGATGACAATGCCTCTCTGATAAAAGGTATTAAGCCACGTGGCTAACACAGGCAAGATTATGGGTTACTTTAACATTTAAGAGTTAATTAGAAACCTGAGTTAATATGTCAACCAGTTTATACTTAATGTAGGCCTCTGTATGTTTCCTTGGAAATTAACAACTGCAGAACCAGGAAGGACAGAAACCTGTGTCAATGCATTCCAGACCTTTACAGATGTTCTTATAGATGTCCCATGTAGGATAAACAAAAAACAATAGTTAGTTTGGGGTCATATTGGTATACATATATATATATATATATGTGTGTGTGTGTGTGTGTGTGTGTGTGTGTGAGTGTGTGTGTGTGTGTACATATGTATATATAGTATTCTATTATACAAAAGTTATATAGATGTGGTAGTACTTATATATAAATTAAAGTTTTACATATATACATGAAATAAAGTTTTTTAAAGACTGAAGAAAGCAACCTCTTATAATCATATTTTAAAAGACATGTCAAAAATAATGTTTTACTGATGGTAACATATAATTTTCTTAACTACAAATTGTTATGAACTGAATTAAAATTTTAATAGTGTGGGTCAAAAAATTTGAGCCACCTTGGTACATGGCTCTAAGTGCAAACGATTAATAGAACTTATAGCTTTTAAGACTCTGGATCCATGATAGAAACACTACAGAGGACTGATTATGTATCATTGTTTAACTCCAAGATTTTTATTGAATTTATGCATCCATGTTTGTGCCTAGAATATTCCACAAAAATATAGGTGTTTGTAATTTCCGAGAACACATTGTTGATGAATTTGAATGTGATGGAGAGGTTCACAATGAAGAGCTGTAGAACTGATGAAAATGTCACTGCAGCACTGATGTCATGAACCTAGCAGCAAAGGAAAGAGAAGAGAATTCAAGGCCTTCTTTTGTACTGGGTGCTGCCTGATTCAACATGAGATGAAAAGGCTCTTGCTATGATGAAAGTTTAAAATTTACTCACGCATCACATATAGACTTCTAGCAAGACTACCCTGCTTGAGTTACATGTTTATGTAAATAACAAGTCTCCAGCTTACACTGCAATTCAACCCTCTATATATAGCATCTGTATTCTACAGAGCTGGGTGGCAAGAGTCAACTGGCCAAGATACAGTATGATGATGGTCAAAAAAGAATTTTCCTGTGTGTCAAGGTTCTCTAGAGAAAAAATAATGAAGAGAATGAATACATACATACATATATATATATATATATATATATATAATAAATTATTAGAATGAGTTACATGATATGGTTAAAGTTGTTCAACATTGACTATCTCTGCTGAAACGATCAAGAATGTAGTAGCTCCATCAAATGGCTGTGTCCCTAGAAAGCCCTAACCTGGCACTGAATGTCTCAGGGTGCTTAGAAAGCTAATTGCCTTCAGTCCACATTGGAAGACTGAAATCTTGTTCTTGTGCAATCAAGAGTTCTAACACAGGCAGCAACAGCAACTGAGTTGAACTGGTCAGCTCAAGTGAAAACAAGCAGGAAAAAGCCAAATCTTCTGTCAGCCTTATCCTTTAACCTGAGCTGCCCCTGGAAAGCACTGCTCATGCTTCAGGTGAGTCTCACCACTTCAAATAATTCCACATAGAAAATTCTTCTCAGGAGTTCCTTTTAGTTGATTCCAGATGCAATCAATTTAACGCCCAAACAGCCATCAAAGCAAAGGTGAGAGGAGAAGGAAAATGTCAACAAAGGCTGGGATTTCAGAAGAGTGGAATTTCTAAGCACATGATGAAGCTAGGGATGTATTAAATCTCATGGTCTAGTGGGTCCTCTAAGTTGAGTCAGCATCTCACCATATGCATCTGGAAGTAATGACATATTCAATGGGAATATGATTCACATGAGAGTTGGGCCTTAGAGAAAGTCTGTTAAATGTTCTACTCATTACTCCAGAATAAGGGTTATTAGGGGGTTTATATAAAGCACAGAACATAAAAAATAACAGTTTTCAAAATTCCATTTAATGAGTGGCCACTACTGCCTGTATTGGGACCAGTTGATATCCTGTTCCAGACAGCACAAGTTGAACCAGAGCCAAAACATGATTAGCGCAAACATCCACTCCATTAACAATACTACAAACTTCATAGAAATTCCACAGATTAACATCAAAGTAATACTAAGTTAATACTGGTCTCAGTACACCTCTGACACAAGGAAAACCAAATTATTCCCAAATAAAACAGTCAACATTTGAGCACCATCCAAGAAATTCCCAAGCTATGAAAAACAGAAAAATTCTCTACTCTATTTTGTTGGGACCAATTGAAATCCTGGCCTTCAGTTGCTCTTCCCTGCAAGAGCCTTCTAATTGAAGTTACTAAAAGCTGTGCCTTGCCTAGAGGATCCGTGGATGGAATTTTCACCTGTTGGCCATTGACTGCAGGGTATGTAAGCCTCCATGGTGCTATTAAAGGAGGGCTTTTGTACCAGAGATTGGAGGTCCGTGTGTCTGTCTGTCTCTATGTGTGTTTCCTCAACCTCCAGCCCCTTGCCAAAGATAGCGAACTGAATTCTAGCGCATAGCATGCAGACTTGGGGTGCGGTGTGCAGCAGTATTTCAATTTTCAATGTACATAAATAGAGTAATAAGACTATTTAAGGTAGGTATGAGCACAAATAATATGGCTGATAACAAGTGTTATGAACGGAAATTCTTATACTGTAAGCTCAAAATATTTTGGTAGATTTTGGTTCCAGAGAGAGCTTACATAAACACAAGCAAGAAAAGCTGGCTTTAGCAGGTTAGACAAAAACAGTAAAAGAATAGTCAAGCATACATTAAGGGGTTTAATTTAAAATTAAAAAAAAAAACATTAGAAGTCATAGCCATGACTAAGAATAGAGAATTTATCTCCTGGTGTCATGACTCCCTACCCCCACCTAAAACCTAGGGATAGATACTCCGTGACATATGATGGTAGCTGAGAATACAATGTGAACATGCTGGGATGAGCCACATGATCAGGCTGATATCATGAGTTCAACTAGTTATTTTATTGCAATGTTTTCTTATATATTTATACAAGGATTTTTCTTTCTTCTAAACATTTTAGTGGTTACTATGACATTATTTGTATGTTTTACTCTTCACAATTTCCTATAACATTCTGGATAAATCAGGATATGTACGAAGAATGCTAAAAGGGAGGTGCCTTTTCTTGGCATGGTGAGATTTGGATTTGATAAAGAAAGAAACCCATTTTGTGAATTCTAATTGGTTATAATATTAAAAATCATGAATCAGATATAGGAGTAAATGCTGAAAGATCAAAAAAGCCGAGCAGCCAGCATCTAGACCTTACCCCTACCAAATCCTCAGACTGAATGGGCGATCCTATCTCTAGGAATTCTCAGACTAAATGCTCCTAACTCCTGTCTCCTGCCTTATATTCCTTTCTTTGGTCAGCCATATCCCTTCCTGTCTTCACCTCCCTAGTGCTGGAATTAAAGGCATACGACTCCCAAGTACTGGGATTAAAGATGTGAGCCACCACTGACTGGCTATGATTCTCTTTTATACTGGATTGATCTTGTTTTGCCCAGGGTGGTCTTGAACTCATAGAGACCTGTCTGCCTCTACCTCCTGAGTGCTGGGATTAAAAATGTATGCCACTACTGTTTGGCCTCTCTGACTAACTAGTATCTAGCTCTGTACTCTGATACTCAGGCAATTTTTATTTGTTAAAGCACGAACAAAATATCACCACAGAGACCAGTTTTATAAAATAGAAAAGGCAGATAGTATGGGTACATCTGTCAATGAGAAATGGATGGAGGGCATGGAACTTTAAGTAGCAGTCATTAGTAACTGGGAGAGTGGCCTTAAAGCACTCGCTGGGGTGTGTCACAGCAATAAGGAGAATAAAGCTATTCTTTGCCAGAAAAATCACACCATGTCTGCTTTTAAACTGACCACCCTGTGAAGTGGAAATAAAGTTTTCTAAATTTGTCCAGACTAGAAGTATCTTTGATCTTGTACTGTGGGCAGAATTGAGCCTGTGGACAAGGGTCAAATAACAAAAGCAGATTTACTAGGAGCTAAACCCGGATAATTCAAAGTACATTCGTGATCTCTCTGGGAATCAATTTTCCCTTCTATTCATAGCAAACTCACCTCTGCCCCCACTGAAGAGAGCTATCTTCATACACAATGTAAATGCAACATATCCATTGAAGACATAACTAAAAGTACATGTTCTCTAGATGTAGAAATGACTGTGTAACCTCAAAGTCTCTTCAATGCCCTTAATGGAATGCATTTTGTGAAATGAAGTCATTTATGGATCCATTCAAAATGCTCATTTTCAAAGTCCTAATTATTGTCAGTTCAAAATTTCATTATTTGACCTCATCTAGCTCTGAAATCACTCTGAAGTCACACATGGCTGCTAAACATTCTTCACCAAATAATTACATATGTCTTAGACTATGTGTTTATTATTTTCATTTTAGAGATTATGACTTATTTTAGTGATGATTAGGCATTTGGTAAATAAACACCCTGAAAATGAATTGTTTGACAATGGTGTGTTCACATTTGCCCTTGGAGAAAAGTAGTCTCCAAAATAAATTATCACTCTGCTAAGAATGTATTTAGTTAACAGTCTAGAAATGTGAAGAGAAAGTAGTGGCAAGATAAACAAAATAAGATAATCAAAGTATCCCAACAAGTTTTGGCACACATAGCAACTTATTAGGTTCAATACATGGCACGAATAGAATCTCAGCATTGGGTGTCTGATGAATAAGAACATGAGTTGGTCATTGACCAATGTTTAGGCTCATTGGTTGTAAGTTCTACTGTGATCACTAACACTGGTACTTCTGTGCTATCTTATGGACAGGTGATTTTTCTTAAGCACCCAGAGAAATCCATTAATCAAAGAGATACAAGTAGACAGGGGAGAGACTTAGTGGCACAATAAAATACAGTTTTCCTAAGGACTGAGCTAAGGGGATTGAGGGAAAAATATAGTATAGAACCTTACATATGTATATTGTATAATTTAGGTATTATGACAGAAATCTAACCCATCATAAACTCTAAATAAGAATTAAAACACACAACTAAAGTTCATATCAATCATTCTAGTAAGTTGGCAAAGTTATTTAATTTGGGATATATTAGCAAGACCATAGCCCATAGCAGTTTCTCCCTTCACAGGACCTGCATGTGATGATTTTCTGCTCATTGTTAGCTCTGAACATAAAACCATATATCAATGTGTGTATGGAAATACTGGAGTTTATGACATATTCTTGTACTCTCATTGCATCTTTATTTCTCCAAAATATTTAGTATCAAAATTCCAGATATGTAAAAAAAAGCCCTCTTGTTCAAAGATCATGTAAAAAACTAGTTCATAAGCATGGAAAATGATAATAAGGCTAGAGAGTGGCAAACCACTGATAACATACAATAGTATTACTCTATTTTTATAGAAACATCATTTTTATTTCAAGAAGAAGTCCAAAAATACCTCCAATTGCATATTAGAACACAGAAACTCCCAAGCGGCAGTTTGAGAATAATGGGAAGATCGCCTGTTCCCTTTTCACTTTAGTTCCATGAAACATCAGGCACAGATATTGGAGGGAGATAGAAAACCATATAATCACCATTGACTTTATGTGTACACAGTATTGTGAGTGTAAACACAAATTCTACTTGGTATCACCTCTAATCTCTATGTTTATCAAGCCAACCAATGAATGGTTTCATTGTAACTATCAATCTTGATGTCAGAGGTAGCTAGTCATATGTTCACTGTTAGGCACTTTGCCCTCAAATGAACTCACTTATTTAATTTGTATAGGAGAGGATTTCAAAAGGAAAAATGAAGCCGGGCGGTGGTGGTGCACGCCTTTAATCCCAGCACTCGGGAGGCAGAGGCAGGCGGATCTCTGTGAGTTCAAGGCCAGCCTGGTCTACACAGGCTCTAAAAAAGCTACAGAGAAACCCTGTCTCGAAAAACCAAAAAAAAAAAAAAAAAAAAAAAAAAAAAGGAAAAATGAGACCTGCATTTCTTCAACATGCAAGCTGGGGCACTAGGTTTAGAGAAAGAATCACATGCTACTTTACATTTCTAGTGAGGATAATTTACTCTTCCAATTATAGAAAAGCAACTCTAATATAAACGGCTATTAATGACATAACCGATTTTTACCTTTAAGGGGAGACTGAAACTTTATTTCGGATGTTTTCTTAGCAGCTGGGAAGGGAATTATTCAGTCCTGGAAGTATTTCATCTAGAAGCAGAAGTCTATGCAATGTAATATACTAAGAATTTCAATCCATAACACAATGACTCATTAATGATTTCAGTGTGATGCCATCATAGAATGAAATGAGCTACTATATGCTTTAGCAACTAAGCACTGCATGGATTTCAACTGTCTAAACACTCTGTGACAAAGTCATGATCACCTTAGAGGTCAGCTGCCTCACATTCACAATTTTCTTTCCAGGTCCCTCAACTTCTACCCTGGAATAAGATTTGTGACCCCAAACATATCAAATAGGTTTCATAAATTTTGCCACTTAAATCCCTAGGTACTTAGAGGATTCCTTTTTCTTTTTCTCCTCCTCCTCCTCCTCCTCCTCCTCCTCCTCCTCCTCCTCCTTCTCCTCCTCCTCCTTCTTCTTCTTGAGCTACTCATAACGGTAAATCAATTTATATCTCCTTCTTTGAGGATGAATTTAAAATAATTAAGCCTGGACATATCTGACCATAACAAGGATAAAATAAGAAGTGGTATAAACACAACGTGTGGCATGGGGATTGGAGTGAAATTTTATGTGGGTTGTTTGAACTTTCTCAATCTCCTTGATTCTAATACCAAACATTCTTTTTCTATATGTATGAATTTCTACATTATAGACAAGGGATCTTGTAACTCTTCACAAATCAATGTTCATGATGTGAAATCCAGTTTAGACTAAGTTTGAAGGAAGAATTCTAAATGCCACATTTGAACAATGAATATTTCTGATGTTCAGATCATGCTATTACTTTATTCATACTGATAGTTTCTTGTTATTTTTTTGTTGCAAATACTACATTGCAATTAGATCTCTATAAAACATAATGCTTGTACAGAATGTATGGCAAGGTATTTTTCTGACTCTTCTGAAGTAGCCTCTCTGGTGCCTGTTCCCAGAAGTACATAAAAGAATAAATGAAATACTAGAGAATCATAAGCCCTTATACCTTAATATAAGGACAGGCACTACAGCAGTAGACATGTTCATATGCAAGTGTAGGAAATCTTATTATATCCCACCTGTACACAAAGAACTAGATATAACTAAGGAATTCTGAGAACAGGAAAATTAGTCTTCCCAACTGGTTATACAATATCAAATGGACATACCTAAAATCATATGCATACAAGCAACACTAAAAATCAGACTCAGAAAATATATTTATAGATTTATGTATATGAAAATTCACATGTGTGTATGATAAAATGCTATGATTATGTTTGAATGAAACAAGTAAAAATGAATTGAGGACATCATTTCACTATAGATGGCAAATCCAGTAAACAGGGACTTTATACTAGGGAAAAACTGAGCTGGACTCTACTAGAGGCCCTCTAAACGGCAACCTAGAATACACCTCAGACCTGTCATTTTGAAGTTTGGTGGTTATAGTATAGCACACTAAATCTTAGCAACAGGAACATTAGCTTCTAAAAATTTCTGCTCTGTACTAGACACAATTGACCACACTCTTGCAGCCAGCAAAATCATTGGGTGGTGATACTTTTACGAATTATGAAGTCATTGGCAGATGTGGTATATATCCCCAAATGTTTCATCCATTGGGACTAGGGAAACAGAAACCATCAATGTGTAGTATACTGAAAAGTAAATACAAAAACTTTGCTTTAAGAAATATATAGAGTTTTGTTTTGTTTATTTTTTTCCTGAGAGATAAGGATCCTGTTGCAAATGCTGAATACAAGCATATTGAGGAGAACAATAGACATATTGGGGCACCTAGAAGTCTAAACTTTATGAGTCCCAAAGTGGAAAGAATAAGCACCAGGAAGAAAATCTAGCTGTGTCAGTGTTGGTATTGGCATAAAAATAGAGAAGTCGACCAATGGAATCGAATAGAAGACCCAGATCTTAACCCACAAACCTATGAACACCTGATTTTTGATAAAGGAGCTAAAAGCACACAATGGAAGAAAGAAAGCATCTTCAACAAATGGTGCTGGCATAACTGGATGTCAACCTGTAGAAGAATGAAAGTAGATCCGTGTCTATCACCATGCACAAAACTCAAGTCCAAATGGATTAAAGACCTCAATATCAATCTGAACACACTGAACCTGTTAGAGGAGAAAGTGGGAAGTACTCTACAACATTTGGGCACAGGAGACCACTTCCTACGTATAGCCCCAGCAGCACAGACATTAAGGGCAACATTGAATAAATGGGACCTCCTGAAGCTGAGCAGCTTCTGTAAAGCAAAGGACACTGTCACTAAGACAAAAAGGCAGCCTACTGACTGGGAAAAGATCTTCACCAACCCCACAACAGACAAAGGTCTGATCTCCAAAATATATAAGGAACTCAAGAGACTAGACTTTAAAATGCTAATGAACCCAATCAAAAGATGGGGCACTGAACTGAACAGAGAATTCTCAACAGAAGAAGTTCGAATGGCCAAAAGACACTTAAGGGCATGCTCAACCTCCTTAGCAATCAGGGAAATGCAAATCAAAACAACGTTAAGATACCATCTTACACCTGTTAGTATGGCTAAAATCAAAACACCAATGATAGCCTTTGCTGGAGAGGATGTGGAGTAAGGGGTACACTCATCCATTGCTGGTGGGAATGCAAACTTGTGCAACTGCTTTGGAAAGCAGTGTGGAGGTTTCTCAGGAAATTTGGGATCCACCTACCCCAGGACCCAGCAATCCCACTCTTTGGAATTTACCCAAGAGATGCCCAATCATATTACAAAAGCATCTGTTCAACTATGTTTATAGCAGTATTATTTGAAATAGCCAGAACCTGGAAACAACCTAGATGCCCTTCAGTGGAAGAATGGATGAAGAAAGTGTGGAATATATACATATTAGAGTACTACTCGGCGGTAAAAAACAATGACATCTTGAATTTTGCATGCAAATGGATGGAAATAGAAAACACCATCCTGAGTGAGGTAACCCAGGCCCAAAAAGATGAACATGGGATGTACTCACTCATAATTGGGTTCTAGCCATAAATAAAGGACATCGAGCCTATAATTCGTAAAAATCCTAGAGAAGCTATATAAGAAGGTGAACCCAAAGAAAAACATATAGTTATCCTCCTGGATACTGGAAGTAGACAAGATTGCCGGATAAAAAATGGGAACATAGGAGTGGGGTGGGATGGGGGGAGGGGGGATGGGGCGAGAAAAGTGTGAAGTGGAGGATGGGAAGAGCTTGGGGGAATTGGATGGTTGGGATATAGGAAGGGTGGATATGCGAACAAGGAATTATATATCTTACTTAAGGGAGCCATTCTAGGGTTGGCAGAGACTTGACTCTAGAGGGGTTCCCAGGTGTCCAGGAAGATGCCCCCAGCTAAGTCCTTGGGCAGCTGAGGAGAGGGTGCCAGAAATGTCCAGATCCTATTGCCATACTCATGAATATCTTGCATATCACCATAGAACCCTCACCTGGCATTGGATGGAGAAAATGACAGAGCCCCACATAGGAGCACCGGACTGAGCTCCCAAGGTCCCGATGAGGAGCAAAAGGAGGGAGATCATGAGCAAGGAAGTCAGGACCGTGAGGAGTGCGTTTACCCATTGAGACGGTGGGACAGATCTAACGGGAGACCACCAAGTCCAGTTGGAATGGAACTGATGGAACAGGGGGCCAAACCGGGCTCTCTGAATGTGGCTGACGGTGGAGGAGGACTGAGAAACCAAGGACAACGGCAATGAATGTGAACTCTACAGCATGGACCGGCTCACTGTGAGCCTTAACCTTCACCTGGCGATGGATGGAGATAGAGACAGAGCCCCACATTGGAGCACCGGACTGAGCTCCCAAAGTTCTGATGAGGAGCAGAAGGAGAGAGATCATGAGAAAGAAAGTCAGAACCATGAGGGATGCGTTCACCCACTGAGACGGCAGGACAGAACTAATGGGAGACCACCAATTCCACTTGGAATGGGACTGATGGAACATGCGACCAAATCGGACTCTCTGAAAGTGGCTGATGGTGGAGGCTGACCGAGGAGCCAAGGACAATGGCGATGGGCTTGGTCTCTACGACATGGACGGGCTCTGTGTGAGCCTTGTCAGTTTGGTTGGTCACCTTCCTGGACCTGGAGGGAGTTGGGAGGACCTTGGACTCAACATAGTATAGGGAACCCTGATGGCTCTTTGGCCTGGAGAGGGAGGGAGTGGGGGTATGGGTGGAGGGGAGGGGAGGGAAGGGGGAGGAGGAAGGGAGGAGATGGCAATTTTTAATAAAAAATAAATAAACAAAAAAAAGTTTACTTTTAAAAGAGTTGTAGTGGTCATGGTTTCTCTTCAGAGCAATAAAAATCCTAAAACACGGAGAAAGATTCCATAACCCCTTTCTTCTATTCTTACCTTCAGAAAAATGTGGACAAAGCTGCCAAGTTCTGCTGCTTACTGATGTTGTAACAAAGTTCTCTCTTCTAATCACATCTTCTCCATATTTTTGTTTTTGATGGTTTCATTCGTTTCCTATCATTGACTGTCCTAAAATTTGATCTGTAAACAAGGCTGGCCTCAAACTTAGAGATTTATAAGCCTCTGTCTTCCAAATACTTGGATTAAAGATGTGTACCACCACATTCTGTTGTAATTTTTTCTTAAATGCCTTTTCAGAAGTTGGAAACTTAGCTGGATGGGTGTAACAGGAGGGGGAGAGGGCCACATTATCTCTAGCATCTTATTGGCTAACTCTCACATCTTGATTTAACCCATATATGTTAATCTGTATATTGCCACATGGCAGTGGCATACTGGGAAAGATTTGGCATGTCTGTCTCTGGCTGCTCCATGGCAACTCTCCCTCTGCCCTTCTTTCCAGCATTCAGTTCTGTCTACTCTGCCTACCTAAGTGCTACCCTATCAAAAGGCCAAGACAGTTTCATTATTCAACCAATGAATGTAACACATAGACAGAAGAACCTCCTACAGGTGGGATCATGCCCTGAGGCCCTACTCACTTTATTTCATCTTCTAATGTGTCTATCTCTTGAATACAGTACTTAACTCCATTCTACTTCCTGGTGTTTCTTTTCTCCTCATACTGTACACTTTGTATTTTTCCTTGTTCAACATGCTTCTTTTCATTATAACCAGACAACAGAGTCAATACTATGTTTTTTCATCATTTCCTCTGCCAAGGGAATTAACTCAAATCTCTTTACTTTATTTCAGACAAGGGACAAAAAGCAGCCACATTCTTCAAGAAAATAGAACAAGAAAAATCTCTGGGCCATATATTAATATTCTTTTTCTCATAATCCCATTGACCCAGCCCCCCCACATTTCAAACAACTCTTAACACCACTGTCTTCCATTTTCCTACTAGTATGGCTTATTAAACAGCACTTAAAGGATTTAACTGTTTTCCGAAGCCAAACTTCCAAAGTCCTTATAACTCAAAAAAAAGTAAAAGAAAAAACATGGTCAGATCTATCACAGTATCACAGCAATATCCCAGTTTCAGTACCATCTACGATGTTATAAGTGTTCTGTTGCTGTAAAGAAAACCATGACCACACAGTCACACAGTTCCTATAAAGAAAAAATTAATTGGGGTGACTTATATATTCAGGTTTTAGTCTGTTATCATCATGTTTTATCCTGGAAATATGCAGACAGACATGGTGCTGGAGATGAAACTGAGATTGGAGAAAGAGCTTCATCTTGACCTAAAGACAAAAGGAAGTGAACTGAGACACTGAGCATAGATAGCTTGAGCATATATGAAAACGTCAAAGCCCACTCACACAGCAATACACTTCCTCCATCAAGGCTATACCTACTCCAACAAAGCCACACCTCCTAATAGTGCCATTCCCTGTGAGATTATGGGGGCCAAATATATTCTAACCACCACAGATACTATGTTGATCTATTAGTTCTACTAGTATTTTATGTCCTTAGTGTAGACTATAAGTTTCTCAAGATAACCTATCAGTTTGGAGTAAGGCCCTTCAATTCTTGGTTTGCTGAAAATTGTTAGAAAACACAGGCAGATAGTAGACTTCTGTTTGTCTGTTTTTGTTTTTCAAGACAGGGTTTTTCTCTGGCTATGAAGCCAGTCCTGGAACTTGCTCTGTAGACTAGGCTGGTCTCAAGATAGTAGACTTTTTAAATGAAAAGCTAAGCACATATTTGAATAGAAATCACAGTAGAAAATAGAGTTAGTAAATAAGGAAACAAGAAACTGTCCAATACAATTGGACAGTAAGATAATGCAGCTACAACTTCTACAAAATGCTATTACTATCTATGAGCATGGCTCAAAACAGAAAGACCAGTCATAGCAAGTATTTCACAGAATGATAGTGATTTCGGTGCTGCTGAAATAAAAGAATAGCATAGAGATTTTTCAAGTAGTCTTGCATCTGCACCTGGGACACATCCCTTAGTTATTCAGCAACAAGAGAAATAAAAGCACATAAATGACAATTTATAACCACATGCTGTTAGAATCTGTATGTGTAACACTCAAAAATGAGACAAGTCTAATATTTGTTAGTGAGCCAATGAATATTTTGTGCTACAAGCATGTAATACAATTTAATTCAGCACTTGAATGAAATATGTTGTTTTGAACAATATAGATGATTTCAAAATACTTACTATGAATAAAGTAAGCCAAACAACTATATGTCATGAATAACTCGACCTAAGGAGATTATTTAATGCAAGGTAACACACAGTGAACATAATTATATTTGTGCTTTTCTGGAAACTGTTACAGATGGGTACAATGCTAATAAGAAATTATCATGACGGGCTTGAAAGAAAGTACTTGGTCTGAAAGTTTTACTTGTTATGTATACAGTGGTAATGTTTTCACAGATGTATACACAGGTCAAATTTATCACACTTGTACATTTTTAAGATGCATAGTATTGAAAATTGAGAATAAGACTGTTAAATTGAATTAGCAACATTTTCTTTGCTGGTAGGTTTTGTTAACCTGACACAAACTTAGACATATCCAGCAAGATAGAACCTCAAGTGACAAAAAATGCCTTCAGACTGGTCTTTCGGAAGGCATATCTATGGGTCATTTTCTTGATTGATTCTTGATGTATGATGAGGGACGTTCAAGGTCACTGTTTGTGATTCCATCCCTGCTCAGATGGTCCTGAGTAATATAAGAAATCAGGCTGAGCCATCCATAGGGAACAAGCCAATTAGCATCATTTCTCCACATATTCTTCCTGTATACTTCTTTAAGACCTGTCCTGACTTCTTATGATTTACTGCAATTGTAAATATAAATCCTTTCCAATAAATATTCATTTTGGTCAGTGTTTTATCATAACAAAAAAATTAATTTGGATATTTGCAAAGAAAAGAAAGATTATAATTTAGCTGATGATATTGATCCCTAGAATAAGAGAACACAATAAACAAAATACTTATACTTCCACCATATATATATGCTGTTGTACCTACCTCAATCTGATAGTATTTGATGGTGCCATCAGCAAGAAAAATACATAAGAATGAAATCTTCTTCATAAATAAATTAGACACTGAATCTGACTGCACGGTGGTCTTAAACATCTCAGTTGCATGCATTTTGGTTTTTGGGTTTTGTTTACAGTGAGAATAGTCCCCACAGGCTCATATATTTAAATGCTTAGTACTGGAAGTAAACCTCTAATTAAATTCTTTCTTGTATAAAGGTTGCCTTGATCATTGTCTTTTTATGGCAATATAATGGTAACATTATATATATATATATATATATATATATATATATATATATATATATTGGACTCTTGCCAGATAAAATACAAATATCTGTGTGAAAGTATTTCCTTTCATGGTATTTATTAATTCTTATCACCAATCATCCAGAACTTGAAGACCCATATATTTAAATCATAAACAAATAAATTTGGATGTTGTAATAGTTTATTTAAGTGTCATTAACTAAGACATAGGATGCCTGTGCATTTGTAGAATACTATTCTGGGCTTGATTAAATGGATACATCTATACAAAATGTAAAATTTAATGGTTCAGCTGAGTAAAGCAATTGCCCACCCTGATATAGATAACTAACCTCCTACCATCAGCTAAATGCTAGAATTCTGCAAATATCTGGCACTCCTGCAGGGATAGGAAGTACCTCTAGCTTGGACACTTAGAGCTGTGAAGATTTGTTGTTTAATTTTTCTGAATATAGATTTTAAGTAAAACATTGTTTATGATTGAGTCTACCAAACTTTATCCTAAGCCTACTTCTATTTCTTTGAAGTCTTAATATACTGAATTACATCATCAGCTTGCTCCAGCTTACTGACTGAAGATCTTAAAATTAGCCAATTTCTTTGCTTCATGAGACAATATTACAACAAATCATATTAAATCTTCATAATGGGCTATTGTAATCTGCTTCTTTGGAGCCCAACACCTGTATAATTCAATGTCTAATAATTAATGTTTTTAAATATCTGTCTTGGAATCAATCTAATTTATTTTTTAATGTTTATAAATATCAGGTAAATAACTATAATTTCAGATATTAAGACAAATGCTCAATAAAGAGCCAGTTTTAATCCCCTGTAACTAAAGCATACATTTTAACTATATATTATATAATATGTAATTATATTAAAATAGTATATATTATATACATATTACTAGTTAATTCTTCAAAGCCAAATAATAGATCTCTCTAAACTCAGTGTGAATTCTGACAAGCGATTTCTGAAATAAATCCCTCAATTATTTTTGTTCTCAGAAATTCTTAAATTTTATAAAAAATTCTTGAGCAGAAAATGAAGTCATGGTAAAGGGTTTGAATAGAATATTAAGTAAAGATCACCTAGGAGCAACATTGTCTCAGATGTACCTTCTCTCTTTGCCCAACCTCCATGGTGCTATCGTTTTCTTTCTGAAAAATGCACAGTAAAGTTCACTTCTTTATTGCTCTGTTCTTTGGGTTAAGTAACTCCTAGAAAGACGTCATTTGATCTCTTGTTAAAGAGTAAGTGGCCCCATGATTGGTGCTACGTAGCTACTTACAGGAATGGGCCATTGTCTCTCTGATTGTGAAGCTATTCTGTCTTTCTTTCTATAAAGTCTTGTAAAAGTCTGATGTAATCCTGAGTTTATTATTGTTAAGAAAGGTGTCATCACAGCTTTCAACCCATTCTATGCTTTTTCTAAGGTGCTATACAGGTGCAAATGAATCTCTTTTCTATGCACCCCACACTTTCAAGGAATGAAATGTATCTCAGTTTACTGGGGTGGGAACAAGAAGGAGCAATTTAACAAGACGCTTTTTTCCACTTCTACCTCAAACTGTGTGAATATACCACAATAATGTAAAAGTAAAGAGCTCGAAGTATAAATTTGGCTAAAAGAAAAGTTTCATAGAAAATACGCAGTTTACAAAGTATCTTTTAAAAAGATTCGAAAATCTGTTGATTTCCCTCCTATATCTAGCCATAGAAGTTCCATTCAGAATTTTAAATGATGACAATAGTGTAGACATGACTTTGTCTAGAAACATCTCGTTTGGAATTTTAAGTGCTCAAAGTGTCGTCTTAGTTTATTTTTCAATCGCTGTGACAAGATGAAAAGGATTAAGTTAGCTCACAGTTCAAGGTGTCACCCCTCATGTTGGCAAAGATGTTGAAGAACGAAAGTGTGAAGCATCTTGCAATATTGAGTTGACAATGAGAAGAAGATAACGGAGAATGTACATAGTTGTTCAGTCACTTGCTCTGTTTGCTTACTCCAAGATCCCAGTCGTGGTATGGATATACCAATTAAGCACCACTTCCCATCTCAATGTAAGCAATCAAGATCATCTCCCACAGGCATGCCAAGAACTCTCAGGTGATTTGACACCTCATAAAGTAGACTATTGAGTTGGCTATCACAAGTACTAATAAAGATGCTTGTATTTATTGTAGTCTTACAGATTCATTTACATTTCCAAAGTTGCAATATCAGTTTACCTTAAAATGAATTTTCTAATATAAATAGTAGTGACTTTTCATGTATAGTTGATTTATGCAATGTATTACTATTTACTGAATATTTTAAGTATATATAAATCATGTCAATGACCTTGTAGTTACAGTAGAATATTGTTGTGTATAGCCACAGGGTCTCCCATCTATTCAAAATGTATTTGGAAAGCTGGGATTATGTAATCTTTTTGGAAATATAGCATTCACTGTGACACTCTATAGATTTGCACTCTTAGAAATGTTACTTACTGGCTGAAATTCAAATACAGCAACAATAAAAATTGTCATGCAAAAGTAATATGTGTCCCCAAAGTAAAAGATAAAGTACTGCCTGTCAGCATTTACTAAAATTGTGTATGGTTAACAGTAACAAGCAAACTTGAAAAGAAAAAAAAATGTTTTTATTATTGACCTCTGGCAGTGACTGTCAGTCTTTTGTTTTCTCTCTCTTCAATAGAGAAATTACTCTGCACTAGGACAAACAGCAGTACAAGCAGTTGAAGATCAAAGTAGCCAAAGAGGAATAACTTAATGTTTAAAATTAGTTCGACCTTTCAAAAATATTTTAAATGCCCAACTCCCAGAAGAATTGACCTTTGTCATTATCCAAGGACTTTGTCTTATTTGAAGATTGAGCTCATTAGGAAAATTAATGGTAGGTATGTAGGGAGGAAAAATAATCATTCTGTATGAGGCTTGCACCGAGTGGATTAGAGCTAACTATAAATTCTTTGTATATCACATGAACACAGATGTTTTACAAAATGAATTGAAATGGCACACATAATTTCTAGACAATAAACCCACACATCTCTATATTAAAGCAGTAATAGTATGCCAACTTCTTATGCCAAGTTTAAGGAGAGGAAAATAAGAAAAAAAAAAGAAAGGTGTAATTTGTATAAAATAATTAGTTTGTGTTTACATATATTTACTTGAGTTATCTAAAATGTGATGGCTTCTGAGACCACCTCATCCGTATTTTCTCATGTCTGTGAACCTTCAAAAGTTAACCATCTACCTTTCATCATAGCTCCATACATACTATTTCAGTTGTGAAATTGGCACAGGCAAAGACTCTAATCACTGTCCCCACACACTCTAAGCACTGTCCCCACACACTCTAAGCACAGAGGAAATGGCAAAGCTCTGGTTTCCATTTGTCTCAGACTCCAATGCTCCTTATAAAGAACCACATGTAACATGTTTAACACTATATGAAGACCCTTCAAGCAAGTATTTGGGTTTTGATTCCTAGAGTAAAGCGGTGGTACTAATTAAAATTACACAAGTGTCTGCACATTGACTTTCATTTCAAACAAGTCAAGGCAGGAGCAGTAAGGTTAATATGAAAGATCAGAGATGGAGCCTTTTCCATCCTTTCATCCACAGGATCTCTGATGATGAATTTTAAAACCAGACAGCAGTCAGTAGCAAAATGTGAAACTGTTATGAATGTTTCTCAAATTTAATTTAAGCTTAAACTCAAAGAAAATGAAAAGGTTCCCAGAAAGGACAAGCTCTGCTAAAGTGGAGTTTACAAAATGGAAAACCGAAGGAAATAAGTGAAATTTTCTCCCTGAAGGCATCACTTTACTAAAAATTAATGCTTTTTATGTTTTCAAGATACTTCATAATGATGCTTCTACTTCTAGAAAAATGTGTGTATATCTTCTACTACTAGAAAAAAATGTGTGCTCAGTGTCCCATAAATACATCCATTTTTACACAAAAACAGTATGTTTAGACAGTACTCAATACATAACTATTCCTGTGTATATCTTAAAATCTATAGTATATTGTATATAATAATATAAATTATACAAACTGGAATGAAGACTCTAACATGTGGAGAATGTCGTGTTTCCTCAAACTCCAGATATTCCACATTTAATTGTACTACATACATGTGAGTGGAAACAAGAACTCACAAATGAACATTTTTAATCTTAATTGTTTCCAATGAGAGCTGTACCAGCTCATACTGCGAGAAGTAATTAGCCTACTACTGAGAACTTTCTGTATCTTTTATTATGATCTTGATTGAGGTAATTTGGCACTGACAGCTGTAAAGGAGTCCTATTTTAGCTTGCTGCAATCTACTGATTAGTGAGCTTCCTTGATTATCAGAACCTGAAATTGCATAAAGTACTAATTTCCTTCCAGGGAAATTAGGTTTCTGTTTGGTTTTGTTTTCTGTTTGAGCATACCAATGTTTCATATTCCCCTGATAGTCTAGTGAGCACATTTAATAGTTTTTAAATGAATTAGATTTAAGTAGACTTTAGTTTAAATTTAATCGAATAGACTTCATATTTACCTAATAGATTTATAAACAAACATGAAAATAAACAGGTATCACATAAATTATTAAAAAAACTGAACCTTGAAAAAATAAACAGAAATGAAAGCAATATGAAACACTGAAATTTTAAACAAAAATAAAGAAATACTGGGTGTAGACCGTAGCAATCTTATCCCAACAATTTGAACTTAAAATGCCATTGCTGAACAATTTGAAATATATGTTGAAAAAGAATAGTTTTTAAAGATGTTACAATAGAGAAAACAAAATATTCTTTAGAGCCACAGAGTGAGCAGGAAAAATAAGAGACAGGGAGCCAATTTTGATAATATTCCTATTAATTAAATTAAAACTTTTGAGACAGTTTCATGGTCATCAGGATTCAGAATAACTATCTTGTTAAATAAAATAATTTCAAAATTATTTGAAAAATTTCTCAGTATGATTTTGGGTGAAGGTCAAAATAGTGTATAAAATGTTTATGTTTTAGAGAGACATTGGAAGATAGCCATGCAGTGATGTTAGAACCCACAGGATATAAACCAGAGCTAATGGAAGAGCAATCTTCTTACAAGGAAGGCCATTGAATGAAAGTTATAGTAGCAAAGAACTGGGTGCCCACATGTTTCTGGTACAACCCAGTTCCCATTCGAGAATGTTGATCCCACTGAGTGAAGCTGCAGAGAGTTGAGAGTTGGAATAGAGCTTAAGACAAAGAAAGGACCTTGGAGACTTCACTTTCAGTGGAGATAAGTGCCAATTTAAATAACAGAGGGTAGAAAAGGAAGTAGAAAGAATTGTCCTATAATGGTACACAATACCTATATATCTCCTGCCCCATTTAACCAGTTTGTACCACTCTTCTTCTTTTTACCTTTATATCACTGCATATTATCTTCCCTTTCTTGAGAGCCCAATGTCCCCATGATCCCTTACTAATTTTCTGACCACTGTGGGCATTCCAAATGAAATATACATATCTAAAGACTCAAAACTAGCATCCAATAATGAGAGACAACAGAGAACGTTTGTCTTTCTGAGTCCAAGTTACAATGATTACTTCAAGCTCTAATCATTTTACTAAAAATTGCATAATTCAGTTTTTTTGCAACAGCTGAGTAATATTTTACTGTTTAAAGGCAACAGATTTGTATTATCCATCCATTTACTGATGATCATGTAGGCACATATTTTCAAATATGGTAAGATCAAACATTAAAGCATACCCTTCTGTGAATAGTGTTGGTACCTTGGTTAGCCTTCTACAAAAGAATAAAACTAGATCCATATATCTCATAATCTATAAAAATTGATTCAAATGGATAAGACTTTTAATCTAAAAATCTGAAACTGTTGGAGGGAAACGGAGAAACGGCTTAAAACCACAGACAGGAATGAAGAATTTCTGTAAAAGATTCCAATATCTTATAAAATAAATCCAAAAAATAACAAGTGAAGTTGCACAAAATTGAAAAGCTGTTTATGTCCAGTCTTATTACATATTTTAGGCCATGTTTGGTTGGTATCCCTGGGAAACCTGCTCTCTTCTAAAGGGAAATGGAAGAGAAGTAGATTGGGAGAGTGGGAAGATGAGGATGGCAGGTTGACCAGATGGAGGGAGGGAAAACTGAGGTCTGGATGTATTAGATGAAGAAAGAAAAAATAAAATAAAAGTTGCTAAACAAAAGAATCTGTTACTCCAGTGTTGAGACAGTCTACAAAATGGAAGAAAATACACAAATCATATATATACTGGCCAGAAGATCAATCTCTAGAACATATAAAGAACTCAAAAATTAAATACCAAGAAACCCAGAACTAATCATAACTATGAAATAGAAATGAACAACTGACATAGTTAGAATAAGAATGGCCCCTATAAGATCATAGATTTAAATGCTTACTCACCAGAGTGTGGAATTATTTGAAATAATTAGGCGAGTGGTCTTGTTGGAGGAAATGTGTAGGTGGACTTTGAGGTTTCAAAAAGTCAATTCTGAGCCCAGAGTCTCTCTCTTACTCTATTGTCTGAGGATTCAGAGGTAGAACTTTCAGCTCTCTCTCTCCCCCCTCTGCCCTCCCCACCTCTCTCCCTCCCTCTGCTGAATGCTCTCTGGAGATCAGGATGTATCTCTCAGCTATTTTTCATATCATATCAGCTTGTATGCTGCCTTGCTTCCCACCATGAGAATAATGGACTAAACCTTTGTGGTATAGGAGGATCTTCTGTTCTTGTGTTGCTTTCATTGGTTAATGAATAAAGAAACTGCCTTGGTTTTTTGATAGGGAAGAACTTAGGTAGGTGGGGAAAACAGAATTGAATGCTGGGAGGAAGAAGGGTGGAGTCAGAGAAGCCATAGATCCTCTTCATGAGACAGACTTCAGTTAGAATCTTGCTGGTAAGCCACAGCCATGTGGCTAGACACAGATTAATAGAAATGGGTTAAATTAATATGTAAGAATTAGCCAACAAGAAACTAGAGCTAATGAGCCAAGCAGTGTTTTAATTAATGCAATTTCTGTGTGGTTATTTGGGGGCTAAGCTAAATAACTGGGGAGAACAAGTAGCCCCATCTCTCTGCAACACCTTTGGAACTACAAGCTGGTGCTAATTAAATGCTTTCTTTTTCAAGAGTTTTTGTGGTCTTGGTGTCTCTATGGCTCTAGAATACTGATTAAGACAAACACTTAATGGTGATTACTCTCTTAGGTTTCAGACAAATGTAAATGGCAACCATTGTGATTCTCAATTAGAACTACTGTCTTTGGGAAAAAAGATACATTAAATGCTGATGAAGATGTAGGGAATAGGGAGCAATTATATTGTGCTAAGAGGAATAAAACATTCTAGCCACTGTAGATGTAAAGATGAATATTACTTTTAAAATCCTGAAAATACAGTTAGTATGTCCCAGTTATATCACACTTGAATATATTTCTGAAGATCTCAAGCAAACATAGTACAGAGACAACAACTGTACAACCATGTTCATCAAACCAACAATTACATTAGCCAATTTATGAAATCAAATGAAGAAAATTATTCATAGAAAGCAGAATCAAAAATGTTGGTGATAAAAAGGATGTAGTTTAGGCAGAGAAGTGACAGGAAAGTTTATTAGAGCTAAATATGGTTAAACAACATGACACACTTGAAGGAGTCTTTGTAAACCTGATAACAATGTGAAATGGCTATACACTAATATTTTCTAAGAATGTGTAACTTGCTTTAATTTTTAAAGCTATATAAAGTAGCAGACTTTTTGGAATTATTATTTTTAAAATCCTTTAATTATACTTAAGGTACTGCAGAGGTCACTGGATTTAGAGTTATTGACTATATGCTATTTCAAGCAAGCTCCACACTGTACATCTAACATGCTCATCCACTATACCAAGACTGCAACAAATGAATTTGGTGACTAGTAATAGAGGCAACAATTGATAAAGCTTTATTAATACCATTGCAACACCCATAGATAAAAGGTATTTTAATGATTTCCCCAACTGATATATAAATGAATATTTCATACAATATTATACTTTGATCATCCATAATCCAAACATCATGGATTATGTGTAAACATATTTTTGTGAAATTATCTCTTTTTAATTGTTTGTTTTTGCTTTTTTATTTTTAAATTAACTCATTTATTTTGTATCTTGACTGAAGTTTCCCATCCCTCCTCTTCCCCTCCATTTCTCTCAATCCACTTGTCCTCTGTTTCTGTTCAGAAAGTTTATCTTTTTAAGAATCATGATAGACACAATTGTGAAGATTACTAAAGAAAATGCAATCTTTCTGTGTTCAGGGGAGTAATCTTCCTGTAGTAATATCTGTAACAACAATAACAATATTGCCTTTGCATCCATTAGACACTATAGAGAAACCCTATTGTTTGATAAAATGATTCCGTCCTGTATTAATAGGTACTGTTTTATAATGTAGCTATGTTCTCCTCTTAGGAACAAGGTCACACAGTAGAAAACAGAGTTCCTGGGAATTTACAGATTTTTGTCTACTTAACACTCTGAAGACTTGAATAAAAATGACTTAGATGGAGGCCGATTGTTCCACACAGAGATCGGTGCCTACATTTCACTTTAGAAACATTGAAACAAATACAATAGCATCATTAGTCTGACAGAAGCTCTTGTTCAATATCATAACAGACACCGTAGTGTGGTACATATGTAAATTGGTGTAGTTGTTTTTAGTTCTCTAATCTATTTTTTTCTTTAAAAAAAATCTCCATCCAGACTGGCATATCTACTGTGAATCAATGAGGCATAGCTAATTTTCTGGATTTCTCAGGGAGAGAGATGGTTTGGGTAATGAACTATAAAAGTATATATAATTGTGCTATTGGCAGTATGTAATGTTTTAGTACAGGATAGAAATCTTTCTTGCGCTATAGGTAAGTGGAGAAATTCTTTGTAGTACATTTACAGGCAGTAAATTTTTTTCTATATAAATTTGTAGACAATATACAGGAGGACTTTTATTTCTTTTACTTTTTTTAAACTCTTCTTTTTCAGTCAAAAGTGCCAGAAAATAAAAAGACTGTAAAATCAAGGTGTTTATATTCTCTACTTATCAGTCTTTCTCTATATAATTTTCAATTAAACATCTCAAAATCAGTTTATGTAGAGCATTAAACCAAAGAAAATAAAATTATGTTTTTCTTAGTATACTATACATACTTAATTATTAAAAAGAAGACCCTGGTCTACAAGAGCTAGTTCCAGGACAGGCTCCAAAGCTACATAGAAACCCTGTCTCGAAAAACCAAAAAAAAAAAAAAAAAGAAAAAAAAAAAGAAGATTTAAACTGAGTGGCTTAATAATGCCATCAATCTTTTTAATATGAATGTTTTCATTTACCTCTTATGAATATTAATATTTTAGAGTGAAGAAGAAATGTATCAAAAGAATAACATAACTAGAAAGGTAGAAGTTATATATTACTACACGATAATATAAGGGAAATTAATAGCAAACAAACTCAAAACAGAAGGAAAAACAGAAGAGTATTTCATAAACATTCTGGTGTTCTGGAATATATGTGTCAGATTTGAGCAAAAAATGTCTGAATTAATTTTGTTGTGATTATTTAGAAACTCCTTATATACTTCAGGGCAAAATGCTAAGCACCCTTTAAAAGGTCAGATTAAATACTAACACATGGCTCAGGTATTTTATTCATTTATTGGATTTGCAATGTATAATTTATTTGCATTGACTTCTACATGTGAATCAGCTTATACTGCATTCCAGAGAACATAGCAATTAATTAAATCACACTAGCTCCTAATGCATTATTGTACCTCCAGAAATAATAAGATGTGTGTTCATTATTCATGAAGTTAAAAGAAATGGAGAAACTACCTCAGTTCTAGGGAAAAATGGCATAGGTATCTCTACATCATTTGAAATAATTAGAAAACACATGGGGATTAATTTGCTTGCCTTTAGATGAAAGTACATCTTCTGTTAGAGCTTGTGGGTGTGCTTTGAAAGCACTGTGCATGGTTTCACAGAAACTCCTATTGCTTTTGCAACTCCTGTACCCTTGGTCTGTGACTATGTATCACTCCAGGATTCTTCTGTCTCATTCAAAGCAATTTGTGGGTCACCGACTTATTTTTCATCTTGCTGCAGTGTTGATAATATTAGAATTTCACGTATCTGCAGGACACATTTGTAGATGTGTAAAATTCAGTAGGAAAAAAGTTTAAAAAGCTCCCCCCCATGTAGTTCATAAGTACCAATCTATTAGAAATAGTGGAAATAGAGATATATTAGTAAGATCAAATGCTCATTTTTTAATTAAAACCCTTTAGGAGCTCGAGTAAAATGGTTTCTAAGAAAAGGAAAGTTGAAGTGTTACTTAGGATCCCAAACAACACATCGCTGCAGGTGTGTAGAGCAATTCTTTCAGCATGTTCCCAACTTTAGTAATGCTTGAGTGAGAAAGGTAATATAAATAAATCACAAAACACTTTTAGAGATGTTCACAAATAAAGTGTTATGTGGAAATTCAGCCCCTTATCTCATTTTCATGCAGTTTCATCTTTCAGCTCTGGGTGGAAATATTTAGACAAAACATTACTCACAATGCATGCTGACTTCGTAAGTCACAATTGTTCAAATCCAAGAGATGGGACTAGTTAAGAGTTCTGAGAGTTCCCAAGCACGAAGAGGAAGGGAGCAGGTTCTCATCACCATTATCCTTCTTCCGTCATTCAGAGTTCATTGATTGGATTACAGTAAACTATATACATTTTTATGCTGTTACTTAAATTTCTTTGATTATGGTATTTTTTGTTTCAGGATTTTATCTATAATACTGGGAAATTATTGTTCATATCAGAGTATTCTTAGGAAAGGCTTTATTTTGAATAATCAAAATAAATATTCGATAATGGTGGCTATTACTCTAAAATCTTAATGTTGTTAACTAGAATTTCAAATTTTCCCAGATATGTTAGCAGAAATAGCATGTTTTCAAGGAGACTTCTGTTACAGTTCACAACTAACCTTTCTTAAAACAGTTTTGACACTCATTTGCGTAAATACTTTACACATCAAATAATACTTGGGAATATATTTAGTGGTTATAGGCTATATTTGCAAGATTTGTTAGGGTAAATTTTTATGTATTAATGGTAATATAATCCATCATATTCGCCATTGTCTGATCTCCATAGACTTAAATTTCTGTCTCATTTCATTGATTTGTACAAGAATTTCTCTCATTTTAGTTATAAAATATTTGAAATTTATTATTTCATAGAAGATACCATATAACATTTGATGTTTTATCATGAAACCCTCCTACTAGCCTATTTTATAATATGTTATACATACTGTGTTAATATGTATTTACCTTGCCAGGTTGTAAGTGTCTCATTTGCAAGAAACATTTATTTTTCACAGAACTGTGATTTCAAAATTTTAGTATTATTCCTGTCAAAGAAAAACATTCAAAATTTGGATCTCTCTCTCTCTCTCTCTCTCTCTCTCTCTCTCTCTCTCTTCAGTAAATGCATGTGTGTGCATATGAGAAATTTTGTGTTTTGAGTATTTCTCTCTGTGTATAGTATATGTTTATGTGGAAGGTCCAAGGCCCTCCCTACTACATCTAGGCTGAGCAAAGTATATATCCAAAGAAAATAGGATCCCAAAAAGCCAGTACATGCAGTAGAGATAAATCCCAATGCTACTGCCAGTGGCCCCTCAGTCTGCCCCAGACATACAACTGTCAACCACAGTCATAGAGATTAGTTTGGTCCTATGCTTGTTCCTTCCCAGTCCAGCTGGAGTTGGTAAGCTCCCATTAGCTCAGGTGAACTTCTTCAGTAGATGAATATTTCATAGTTTAGACGTCTTTCTCATATTCTCATTCCTTATACTCTTCAACTAGACCTTGGGAGCTCAGGTCAGTGCTCCGATGTGAGACTCTGCCTCTTTTTCCATCTGTTGTTGAATGAAGGTTCTATGGTGATATTTAAGAAAATCATCAGTCTGAATATAGGGCAAGGACAGTTTGAGCATCCTCTCCTCTATTGCTTAAGGTCTTAGCTGGGGTCATTCTTGTGGGTTCCTGGGAATTTTTCTAGAGCCAGGTTTCTTGCTAGCCCCATAATGGCTCCCTCAATCAAGATATCTCTTTCTTGCTCTCATATCTGTCCTTCCTCCATCTTGACTATCCCATTCCCTCAAGTTCTCCTCAACCCTCCCCTTCTCCTCTTCCTTTATCCCCCACTTCCATGCTCCCAATTTTGTCAGGCAATCTTATCTGTTTCCAATTTCCAGGTGGGACTATATATGTTTTTCTTGGGTTCACCTTATTACTTAGCTTCTCTAGGATCATGAACTATAGGCTCAATGTCCTCTGTTTATAGCTAGTATCAACTTAAGAGTGAGTATATACCATATTTATTTTGGGGGTCCTGGGTTACCTCACTAAGGATAGTGTTTTCTAATTCCATCCATTTGCATACAAAATTCAATATGTCATTTTTTTTTTTACTGCTGAGTAATACTCTAATGTGTAAATGTGCCACATTTACTTCATCCATTCTTCTGTTGAGGGGCATCTATATTGTTTCTAGGTTCTGGCTATTATAAATAATGCTGCTATGAACATAGTTGAACAAATGCTTTTGTAGTATGATTTAGCATCTTATAGGTATATCTCCAAGAGTGGAATTGCTGGATCCTGAGGTAGGTTGATTCCCAGTTTTCTGAGAAACCACCATACTGATTTCCAAAATAGATGTACAAGTTTGTACTTCCACCAGCAAAGAATGAGTATTACCCTTACTCCACATCCTCTCCAGCATAAGCAATCATTACTGTTCTAAAATGAGGTTACAGATGCCACTGTCATTCAAAACAAATACTGGATATCCAAAAACTGGTCTTCATGCTGACATGGAAAGCACTTTGATCCATCACCAAAGTCTTCCTATAGATATTTATTTATATGAAAAATTACCTTTAACACTTTGGTTTAAAAGTGTCAAAAAACAGGAATAAAAAGATTGTTGCAATGTAGCAACAGGTATAAACATGTAGAGAAATTAATCAAAGAAGAAGTTATTTAATGACATGTAAATATATAAAGTTAAAATTACACTGTGAAATAAAATACTATATAACATTACAAATTAAAAACATTTAAAAATGTTGTCTCACATTGCTTACTGCATGATCTACCTTGAAAACTATTTATACAAAATCAATACTTAACACATCTATGAAATAAAATTTATATGAGTGAAATTAAAAATCAATGGTAAGTTATTATGCTAAGATCATTAACCAAAAAGTAGATAGATATATCAGATAAAGTCTTCTCTAATGCTCTACATAATTCCAGTAATTGTTTTGAGTGTCTAATTTTAAATTAACAGGTAGTATAAATAAAACACATACTAATCTTACTCAGTCTACTATTATATATAACTGCTTTTTCTATTTGCTATCTTGATCTGAAAGAAATTTACTCTCCCTATACTTTATCTAAAGATTTTCTTTACAAAGAAATTTCCTAGTTGTTCAGTTTCAAGCCTACATGCCTTCTATATGACCAACTAAAAGTAGGCAAGAAGAAAACAGCAAACTAGATATATCTTATAGTTTGTCTTTTTAAAAACCACACAATATTTATTTAATAACTCATGGGCATCTTTAACTCACTTTGCAATCAATAACAAATTTTCTTATTATACTTAATTTTATTTTTGTGATTATAATTTAATTGCAACATTTTCCATTTTTCTTTCTTTCCACAAACCTTTGTTTATATCACTCCCTCCTCTTCTACAAATTCATGGCGCCTTTTTACACTATTGCTATTCATGCATATCTGTATTTGTATAAACATGTATATTCTCAAATGTGACCCTTACAGTCTGTATAATGCTACTGTGTGTATGTTATCATGGTTGACTCTTTGGCAACTAACAGCAAATTGATGGGGTCTTCCCTGACAAAGAACAGTTTCCCTCCTGCTCTAGCTTGCTTGGTTGCCTAAAGTTCTTAGTATAGTGTTGAGATCTCACTGGCTTGTTCCTATCCAGTCTGGCATGTTCATTGGCACCATTCTTGTGCAGCTCATGTTTGGGTAGTCATGTTAGTGAGACTTTACAGCTATAGTTTCTGGTATTACCACCAGACACATTATTGCAGAAAATCCCCTGAAGTTCTGTTTCTTGCAGTCTTTCTGCAATCTTCTGAAAAATTCCTTGAGCCTTATGTATGGGAGTTTTTGTAGAAGTGTCCGGATCAACAGTACTGAAAAGGAAAAAGTCTCATGATCTTGATGAAGACTGGAGACAAGTTTGTAGATAACAATATAATTCTCCAAAGGAGGGTATTTACCAATTCTAATGCTAAAGATTATAGCATTGAAAACTGAAATGATATGCTGAAAAATTTATGGTATTACAGTAGTACAAGTTAGAGGTTATAATGTACCAAGAATAATGGTCCTTGGTTCATTACTTAGACTGTTTGTACTGATTCACGAATTCAGACCCTCTGATAAGTCTAACAGGCTTGATGTTTCTGTCATGAGTTCATAATGTGATGGTTGTGCAGTGTCCATGAGGAGGCATTTTTGAGGCCATTATTCCTGTTTTCCATATGTTGTGTTCCACTCACTCTTCTGCAAAGTTATCTGAGATTTAAAGTGAGTGTCATATGTAGTGGCATTTCAGTTGTACTTTAATAAATAAAGACTGCCTGAAGATATGAGACTAAAACATTCCCACTTGTCAGCCTTACAGACCAGATTATGGTAATACACACCTTTAACCTCAGTAGCTATAATGACACACACCTTTATTCTCAATAGCCACACTAGTTGCCATAGAAACTTGGCAATGCATGCCTTTAATGACTGTGGTTCTCACCTTTAATCCCAGCCCTAAAGAGGAATATAAAATGTTTGAAGACAGCTCACACATACAGTCTCCTTCTGAGATTCCAGGAGGCAGGATCACCCTTTCAAACTGTGGTTGTGGTAAGAGCCAATAGCTGACTGTTTTGCTTTTCGGATCTTTAGGTTGAACCCCAATTTCGGAACCTGAGTTTTTTTATTAATCGTGCTTCAGTAGTCATAATTGACTTGTTTAGAACTAAACACTGGACCATCAATTACTCTCACCACATCAAGCAGTTATGAGTGCCTACTCTCTTTGCCACTCACTGTAGAGTGTTTTCTAATCAATGCTGAGGAATAACTCTGGCTTCAAGTATAAACTTAAGGATTGAGAAGACATTTTGAACTTACTTCAAATTAGCCTAATAACAGTAGTTACTATTCCCACCTTTCACCTATGACTTCCTCAACATTGAGGTTTTGACTGAGATTACAATAAAAACACCGGGTCCTCTCCTGTGGAGCAGTCCTCAAATCACAATGGTTGGACATGCCTATAACTGCCATACCATTATTGTGCCAGTGGGATCATCTGCAAATTGTAGTTTGTATGTTCACAGATAAGTTAGACCATTGGTGGCTGTTGTCTTTCAAATACCTACCAGATTTTCGAGCTCAGTTCTAGCTTCCTTTTCAGTATATGGCAGCCACAGTTTGAAATATCTTCAGTCATACTGTTTCATCAGTAATGCAGTATATACATGTATGAAATGGTCAAAGAATAAATTTCATTAATAAATAACAGCTAAAATGGAGCTACTATATGATATGGCTATACTACTTCCCCATATATAGCAAAATGAAACAAAAGTATCAAATAATATGAATAACTGCATAGTCACATATATTATACCATATCCATATTAGAGAATTATTATTTGAAGTATCCATCAAGGTAAGCCAGGACACGCTCTCTTAGAGTCCTATTTGTTGTCTAGGTTCTCTGTGGTTGTGAACTGTAGACTGGTTTTCTTTGCTTTATTCTAGAAGCCACTTATGAGGAAAAACATAAGATATTTGTCCTTCTAGGTCTGGGTTACCTTACTCAATAAAATTTTGGTTTTTCATTCTACAAACTATAATTTTGAAGAATCATTAATCATTTGGGTCTGGGTTACCTTACTCAATAGGACTTTTGTTTTTCATTCTCCAAACTATAATTTTGAAGAGTCATTCACCATTTGTGTCTTTTTAAAATAAAATATAGCTTGCTCAAAAAATTAGGTTACTTTATTTTCTGTAGTGAGGATCCACGGGCTGCATCCTGCTACCCAGCTAGCTTTATACCCAAAATAATTACACGGAAACTGTATTCTTTTAAACACTGCTTGGCCCATTAGTTTCAGCCTCTTATTGGCTAACTCTCACATATTGACTAACCCATACTTAGTAATCTGTGTAGCACCACGAGGTGGTCGCTTACCAGGAGAGATCTTAACCTGCATCCAACTCAGAGAGGAGAGGCATGGTGACTGCCTATGGCAACTGCCTGAAGTGTCTGCCTGACTCTGCTTTCTTTCTCCCACAATTCTGTTCTGTCTACTCCACCTACCTATGTTCTGACCTATCAGGCTAAGCAGTTTCTTTTTATTAATTAACCAATGAAACAACAGATATACAGATGACCCTCCTCCATCAATTTTCAGTTTCAAAATAGAGTAGACATGGAATAAATTTCTACAATATTAAGAATATATTATGATATGAAGTAATCACAAATTTTCAAAATTACTACATGAATTATAAAAAAATGTCTCCTGAAAAAAATATTCTCCCAAAATAGTTAAGACAAAATTTATGCAACTTATCATGATAAGCCATTTATTTATAAGGAAAATTACTCTGGGTAATTTAAACCAATGGTGATTGTTTATGAAAACATAACTCCTTACTAAGTTCGTAGAAAAGTAAATAAAACCAAATAAAACAATGGTGTTTGGTTAGAGAAAATACCTTCACATGCAATGGTACATAAATATGAACATTCCATAATTTCTAATCTCTGATAGAAAATTTATTTAACTATTTTAAAGCATATATAGGAAAATGGAATTAGAGCCTTAGGAATAAAATCTTTAGATCAAAGGACATTAAAAGCATAGTATGAAAAAACTTTCATTTAAATAAATAAGTGAACATACTTTTCCTCCAAAGTGTTCAAGTATTAGCTATATTTCAATATATTAGCATGTTATAAACAGAAATTTATAATAAACAGATTCTATGTAAGGTGAAACCTGTGAGAAAAAGCCTAGAATCTAAATATGAACAAAACCTACTTTGTTGAAGTATAGAGTACAGAATACATGCATACACATGTCCACATGTATGAACAAATTTTGGAGAAAAAAGCCATTCAGATAGGATTTTGTATCAGAAAGTAGGCTGAAAAGTCAATACTTAAAGTATATTGAGTGATATCTAGAGTGAGATACAACTTCAGCTTTTTAAATTGATATAATTTATATAATGGCTACATTTTCTATATTAAAGTCTATATAAAATGAACACTTTAATAAAAGTTCAAAAATTGCTGGAGAATTTTATTCATTACAATGAGAATATCTTTCTCTCTTTGAGAAGAATAGATGGTATTTAAATATAAGGATCTTACCCACTGTTCAGTTTTTCATGAAGTAAGTTCTCTGCCATATTGGGGAATAATGAACACAGGTGCTGTCTTTTCATTCATAGAAATAATCCGGGAACTAAGATTTCCAAGAAGTTAATTTTATTGGCGATGTTCCGGCATAACAACAACCTGTAAAAATCAAAGTAGAAATACATGTGGAAATGAAGGCTTGTATTCGGCCCATTTGGCCTCTCATGGTAATTTGATGATACACATGTTGCTCGGCAGTAATTCATCTTCATTCTTTTATTTTCTCTTTATTTTATCTCATGATTTTGATCAGATGTTGTAAAGTATCTACTAATATCTATAACTCATGAATATGTTCTATAAGAGAAGGGTGAAAGGTGTATTAATTGTAATTTTGTTTATCACCATTCTTGTTTTTATGTTTGTTTGTTTCGTATTTAAATGAGTGCATTTATTTTCATCAAAACTCAATCAGGAAAAATAAACTCAAGTCAACACATACTAAGCATTTGAATTTTTGTCAATGAAATTGCAGTTTTATGTCTTTTACCAAGGAGGAGATGGAAAAGTTCATTTCATGAAAAATAAACAAGAAGACTGAACAAGGAAGGAAAGGTTTGAAAGTAGATAAAACAATAAGGAAAAGATAAGAGATTTAAAACAAGAATGATATCAATTCTTTTTGCAACATAATATTTTTATTAATAATTTGAAAATTTTACATCATGCACTCCAGTCACACTTACTTCCAATTCCAGTCCTCAAATGTCCAACGCCCTACCTGTGAAACCTCCCAAACAAAATAAAAGAAAAGAGAAAGAAAAAGGAGAAAAATTCCAATTTGTGTTGTTCATATTCTTACTGGAGCATGGTCAAACTCCCAGTGGCCAGCCCCTTAAAGAAAACTAAGAAGGGAAAATTCTCTGTTCTTAAATATAAATTCCAAATGTCTTGGTATAAAAAGTCTAGAAGGCCTCAACCATAAAGAACTATAGGCCACTAAGGAATAGTGAGAGCAGGAGAAATAGTTTACTTGAAGGAAGAACACATCATTTGGTTATCCAATACCAAATACTTAGTCCTGAAACTAAGTATAAAAACTGAACAGGATGTACTTATGTATTTCAGAATTTATATATATATATATATATATATATATATATATATATATATATATATATATATATAAAACAGAGATTTATAATAAACAGATTCTATGTAAGGTGAACCCTGTGAGAAAAAGCCTAGAATCTAAAAATGAACAAAACCTACTTTGTTGAAGTATAGAGTACAGAATACATGCATATACATGTCCACATGTCCACATGTATGAACAAATTTTGGAGAAAAAAGCCATTCAGATAGGATTTTGTATGAGAAAGTAGGATATATATATATATATATATATATATATATATATATATATGTTTAGTACATTATATATGCAATATATTGAAAAGGATGAATAATTCTATAAATGCCCTGATTTCAAAAGAGAGGAAGGGGTGTGGTACACTGAGACTTTGGAAGAAGAAAAGGGAAGGTGGAAATGTTTTAAGTGTTTCAGTCGTCACAAATGATTATGTACTTTGTTTATTTGGATTTACCAAATGCTTTTCTATTTTTGTAGAGAAAGAAGGAACATTCATACATGGGTATGAGTGAACTGAGCACTTTAAATTGGCCTAAGAGAAAGAATTGATATAGACTCCATCCATTTTCTCATTACACTTCTGTTGGGGAAAGAAACACCATGATACTCTCTATTCTATTTATTTTGACGCCTACAGACTTCACTAATTCTCGGGATTTAATACTCAAATACCATCTGTGACTGTCTAGAAAATAGGAATTAGCACCCAAATTCCTATTTTCTCATCTCCTGCCAAGCGTCTCATGAACCCTAGCAACTCACACATTTGTTCTGTTTATGTTGTTCCTGTAGTTCATACACCAGGCTTCATTCTTCTTCATTTTCTTCTTTATTCCATCTGACAATGTATTTCCAAAAACCTGTTCTTAAACACACAGATTCCTTTTTATTTCTGTTTGATTTATTCTGCTATTGATGACCACTCTATTTTCAGAGTCTGGTGTGTACATCTTTTAGATTAAGAGACGTGTTTGCATTGTTTAATTACTGGGATCTTTCCGTTAAGATTTTCTGATTAAAGTATTGACTCATTCCTTTGTGTTCTATGGAAGTTCATTGGATTTCTTTGAAATAAGCTCTTCATATTCTCTGAAAGTTAAAGTGTACTGGTTGCAATATCATTACTTTCTGAAATATAATTTTATGTCTTAGCAGAGATCTTGTGCCTCTGGAAGTTTCTGATGTTTTATCGGTCTATTATTGTTTGTACACTGAAAGTTCAGGTGTTTGCTTCATTCGGTGTAATCTGACATTGACATTGTTAATGTACGTTGCTCTAGGGCAGGCAGTCTTGATATCATGGCACTGTGTCAGCACTGAAATGTGCCCCAGACCAACTGATTCAAAATCTGTAGCTGTTGCTGCTCAGTATGAATGAGGAGAATCCATCAAGGAGCCATCGCCTCTTCCAACTTCTGCTTGTGACTATGGGTATATCAAAACTCTATCTGTAGTCATTAACCATTGGTGAAGAAAGTCAGGATTCCATTACTATGTTACAATCATGAGATTCTGTCCTGGGCTCCTACAAAATAGTACAAATTGTTTTTATTGCCCGGAGCATCAGTTGAGGAGAGGAAAAGAGGGGGTGAGTCTCCCAGTAACCCATCAGTGTTATCAGACTTGGTTTCACAGTACAGTGAGACAGATGTAGCACAATAGCAGAACCATGACTTCCGGTTCTGTAATGGTACTCTATAATGGTACTATTCTGGTATTCATTCATGGACTCGGACTCTTAAGTTAACTACAGGAAATAGATGTTACAACAAAAATCCAAATAGCTATATCATCCTGAAAAAAGGAGCAAATTGATAGAACCATTCCATTGTTGCTATACTTAGGGAATAGGTCCGTGCTTACCTCCAACCAATATTGAGTTTCACTGGTGCAAATATAACATTTTAAGGCATAGGATAATGCTGACTTCATTGCACTGCTCCTCAATGGATGGGATATTTCTCCTTATACTCTGTCCTAAGTTTTTTTTGAGAATTAGTGACTATATCTCCTTGGCATTAAATCTTGCCTGCGTTAAGAGGCTCTGGTGAATACTGTCATGGGGCCCTTCACTCAGAGCCTTAATACTTAATTTCACCATGGCAAGTTAGTTACTGGGTGTGAGTTCAGAATCCTTGAACTCACTCCCTCTCCTTCCCTACTCATGGATTAATAGCTCTCTATCTACTCCATGTTATTTGGGGGGGCATGTTATTTGAGGGGAAGATATGATGTGATCTACTCTTCATTTCAAGTCTTCTCCACTTTTCTAACTACTCAGCTAAAATGAGGAACATTAAACTAGCATACTATTTCCTTAGTTTTTCTGAAAAGATTTCCTAGCAAAAACAGCCATTCAGGTGATGATTGCTGTGGTAAAATCATCACTGAGGAGTCTCCAGTTGCCAAAATCATGTCATCTGTAATCAAATGTCAAAATTTCTTAACCACACTCCATTTTTCCCCAACGTGTACCCAGTTGCTACACAACAAAGGGACAGCAACCCTTTTCTTACATTCTTCAGCCAAAGATTAGCCAATTGTGTTTTAGTTTTGTTTACAAAGAATTTTGAATTTCTTTATTTTCAAAATTATTTTTAATCTAATAACTGTTTTTAAAATTTTTAAATAAGCTATTTTGCTTGTATAAATAGCCAAATGTCTGATAATGGCTTTTCTCCTTTCTACATCAAAAGCGCTTTTTCAGTATTAATCAAAGTGACTTTAATTTTCATTAAAGTTCATATATTTCAATTATCAGTACTTTCACAATATATTTTAGCATGTTTTCGTAATGCGTGACTTACCTTTTTTTTCCATGACATTTTATTTCTATTGAATAATTTAGGTAGTCAGCCTTATTCAGTTAGGATTATATATTTTTTTTATATCTTGTTATATTTTATGTCTCCTAACACTGTTAAAATATTTTAATGAACATTAATAATGTATAAATGACAAGTTTTTATTTTCCTTGAAGTTTTAAACTATGAACTTGAATTATACATATGTGTGACACACACAGTTATAATAGAGAACATAGCTCTCATCTTTAAATATTATTCACTTGATTAAACATTAAATCCTAAGAAATAAGTGCAATTTTTATCCTAGGCATTAACATCTGCTTAATAATTTGAAGCCATTATTGATTACTATGTCAGTTTTGTACCAAAGGAATTAAACCATGAAATTCCTCTAATGAATAATTGGCATTCTTAGCTCATATATTCTTATTTTTCTGTGAAATATTATTTCATACTAGTGCAGAAGTAATTTAAATGTTATTTACTTTTAAAATTATACTACAATTGAAACATATTACATAATGTATCTATAGTATTAAATATTAGGTTATAAGCATTTATGATTTAAAAATCATTCATTTTAAGATAATAATTGTTCATCTGAAAATGAGCACATACACATAATTATTCTTTATTGTTATTATGCAGACTATCACGATTGTATTTATAAATTTAGAAATACATGTATATATGTACATGTGTGAGTTTTATATATAACAATTTAAAAAAATAGCAACTATTAAAAAGAACAGGGTACAGCAGGGTATATGGGATATATTAGAAAATGATGAGAGAAAATGGCACAATTATATTTTTATTAATTTAACACTTTGAGGATGAGAGATTTATGAACAGATCAAATTGCTCACTGACAGATAGAAAACATAAAATATCCCAAGATCTACTTCCAGATTTACCTCTATTGTAATCATTTTGCTAAATTTAAAAGAAAACTGAGCATCTTTAATCCTTTATATTCAATCGCATGCTGAAACATTTTAATCTTATATCAAGAGCAACCAGTGGGATGGGGAAAGAGATGGACATAATTGATAATCATAATTGATCTCATTTAATAATCATGGTCCATAATCCACTGTACCACAAGATCACCAGATTTACTAATAACATGAGTTTTTTTATTATTTCATTTTCCTATATTTATACTAAATTCTGCTATATTGCAACCTTGGTCCTCAACGTGTCTATATAAGGGGAGTTGGAGAACGTAAGACACAGAAAACAATGAGAAGTCATATGACACCGTGGACCTGATTTTGAAGGAATATCTGCAAATAATGATCAGAAGTTGTTCTGAAAGTGTGTTATTGGCCCATCCCCAGTGTCTCTGGAACTCCTCACTTTCTATATGAGTTCTCCCTCTCACATGAGTTCCTGTCATGAAGTCATCCCCCATGAGGAACCCCTATCAAAGGTTGGACACATAAACCATGCCAATGTATGGCTCTCTGTTTGCAAAAACTGAGTAAAATAAACAACAATATAAAATAACATACTTGGTCTCAGAAGTTTTGTTATGACAATGAAAAATGAACAAAATTTGAATGAGGAAGGAGATTGTCATTCTGTGTTATAAAATGTGCAAAAAGCTTTGTAACTGTAGCAGGCTGTCCTGATTTCATACGTGTGTGTGTGTGTGTGTGTGTGTGTGTGTGTGTGTGTGTGTGTATGTATTTGTGCATGAGCACATGCACACAGACACACACACACACACACATGTTTGATATACAGTGTGTTTTTCCATGCCTGACCCCTGATAGAGCTTTAATATTTAAGGCCTTCTCTGCTAAGTTAGTCTTTTTTTTTTTGAGTCACTTATTCTTTCCTACTTCTGTATTTCTGTTTTAAAACAGAAAAGTTTACTCTCTTCATAATCTATTATGTTTTGTCATGGTTACAGTCCATAGCTGAAATGAAGTTGTCTTGAATCACAGATGAGCTCTTGATTTTGGACTTTTCACTGATGCAGGGATAAGGCTTTGGGACTATTGGTATGGAATACATATATTTTGTATCATGAATTAAACATAAACCTTGCAGCCTAGGGCTAAATATTACAGTTAGTATATTATTTAGATGTGTTCCTATATGTTGCAGTGTTGGAAGTTAGTCCATAGTGAACCAAAGTCAAGATGGTGGGACATTCAGAAACTGAAGCATACAGCATACTGCATTGGGGGTATTACTTTAAGAATCCTCAATGCTGCTAAGTAGTTCATGTGAAACTGTGGGTTCTTCTGCAGAACTGAGCTGTTAGATTCTCCTCTATACTCTGACTTAATGTCCCTCTATGTGGTGTCTCAGTTATAGACATGGTAGTATGATAACTTAAGTCTAAGAATAACATACTGAGGAGGCCCTGGCTGTAGGGAGAACTAGGAGGTTTATACTCTAGTATCCAAACTGCTCTAAGCAAACACCTTCTCTCGTCTTCTGCTATAGCAAAGAGAACTAATGCAAATTCTTAATATCATAGAAGAACTAGCATAGTGTGACTCACAACTAAGCACTAAAGAAAATCATAGAACATACTATGATGAAAATTGCAACACTATATTAATTGAAGGATTAGGTATAAGAAATTAGTAAGAAATAAAATATTACCCTCAAGTATATTTCAAGAAAATTCAGAGGATTTATTATAAACTTATAAGAAGAATAGAAAAAATCTTTTGATTTCAAGTTTTTACTTAAAATAAAAGCAGAAATATATTAATGCTGACAGTCTTCCAAAGAAATGCTGTTGTTGGCAGTATATCCTTGCCAAGATATGGATGGTATGATTCATCAAGTGTAGTGACTGTACTTTGGTAGTCAGATAGCCCAACCAAAAGTAGAAGTGGAGAAGTTCTTGTCAGTGACAGGTACAGCTCTGTGGAGACAACTTGGAAGCTGGCAGCTTGAATTGTACAGTGAATGAGATATCCTGAGTGTTAGGATCCACTCTTGACATAAGGTTAAAGTTCGTGTACACTAAAGCTCAGCTCAATGATAAATTCTGGCAATATGTATTGCAATTTCAGTTGATTACACATGCCCACATAAAAAGCAATCACAGAACATACTCATACATAAACATATTTATTTGCTGTCACAATTGTTTGGTTTCTCAAAATGCATAGAGACATCTATTGAAATTATTGTGTCTTCCTTTACAAACATGAAACATGAAGAAAACAAGAATTACACGTAACAGGATAACCTTGATGTTTTAGAATTATCACATTATACACACACATTATACCACACACACACACACACACACACATTCTTCTTTTACTTTGGGTTTTGTGGGTTTTGTAGATGGAGCAAGTGATAGAGATTGAGGCTTTTCTCAGGTAGAGAAAGACTAGATTTTTACATTAAAACAAATAGCACACACCATTTCTGTTTATATTGTGAAATCAGAATTGAACTTATGGAGATGCTAGTAAACTTATTTATATACAAATAATAATTAATTCAAAATGCAATATTATAAATAGTAAAAATATCATAAAAGTTATCCAAGACTAAGTAGTACTATGAGTTATATGAACTTTTTACTATAACTTGGATATCTAAAAGTAGGGAAAATGTCACAAGAACTTATACATGTACATTAATAATTATTGGATTATAAACATGCATCATCTACATCCTGGAGTCTTGATATTTTAAACACAGTATTTTAAACTCTTGCATTGACTTGCTAAGCTTTCAACATTTTGACAAAATTCAAGTTTCTAAATGTAGAATTGAATGAAAAAAATATGCATACAACAGCTAACGGGTTGTTGACAAAATTTATTTCTAAATGTAACCAATCTATATTTTAAAGGGGATAATTTTGAGAGCCAAGAAACTTTGGAAAAACACTTTATTTCAAAACAGCATGATGAACATGATAATAGGCCATTTGGTTACCAGTTATTTGTACCGTGAGAAAATCTTCACTGGGCAAGTATCATTAACTGGGAATGCTTCATGGTGTCCTAATATGACTTGGGGACCTTGGGGAAAGAGGAATACTGATGCAAACATCCCCTAGTGACAGTGAATTTAATTAAGCTTCCCTCAGAAATGTCCTTCATCTAATGTATAAGCAGTGAAGTGAAATCAAACTTAAAAGTTCCCAAGTTAAATACCCAAATGTCGGGAAGACACTTCTAAGTCATTTTCTCTGAAAAAACATGACAGCTCAAAATGATGAGTTCCTAGGATCATTTGAAATCATGTGCTGTGCAAACACCTTCAGAGAAATTCAGAGGAAAGCAACAGAATAGAAAACATTGCTTTTTAGACCTCGGTTCAGCATGGAAAGTAGCTCTTACATCTATCTGCTTGTCCCAGTTCCAGGGAAACGGGTCTGCAACTTTCATCCTGAGAACTAAGGCATGGTTTATCAGCAGCTGGCATGGAGATTCGTGTCGTGATTTACAGGGTTCTCACGCTCCGAGGATTCCTTGTCTCTCCAGATTGAGCTCTCGTTTGGAACAGTAGAGAAACAAAGTTTTTCATTGCATTTCTCTGCTTCCTTTCAGATTTCAGCACCTCAGCAAGTGGAGTCTGACAGCTGTGACAAGCAGTTCAGGATCCTTGTAGCACAAACAAGTGAAGCTGTGTTCAGGACAACACTGACTTCAGAAAATACCTTTCGCCCTCCCTCAACTCAGACACTAATGACAGAAGATAAAGTCTTAACCCAGTATCACACTTTACAGTCTCACATATATTTTAAAAATATAACAAAATTGTATGTGCTCATAGCTACATAAGTTTAAACTGAGAAAATTAGTATGTTTTACTTAATCTGATCTAAACAGTAGAATAAAAATAAGCACTTGATCAATTAGGATACTGTTTTACCTGTGGGTGTTATTATCAAATAATTTTGCATCATTCTTTCAAATGATGAGGCTTTCTCTTTCATCCTCCAATTCCCACATCTATAATATTTTGATAAAATATAAATGGCAGTTGAGACTCCTATTTTATTGATTCAGAAATTTTATCTATATATGTAGATAATATGGCTCTAGGCTTAGCATGTTAAAATGTACCATTCAAATAGAAGCAGCTATAAGTTTCAAAACCATTCCTTTGGTCACAGTAGTCAATTTTGGAATTTATTTACTTAGTAAAATACCTACTGCCCTTTTCTTTTATATTTTATAAAATGTTGAATTGTGTATTAATTTTACAACTAGAACATGAAAACTGAAAATACAAAAAATACCTTTAATGAGTCTTGAAATATAACACCAGTAAACTACATTGGCATTTATATATTTATTTGAATGAAACCTCATAAACATGAAATTTTCAAGCTTTTTTAGAAAATATCCAAGCATTGGATGCTCTCAATCTTCTCGTATATGATTTTATCAGTTTCTTAGCATTCCAGTGAATGATTGATATTTTAATAAATTTTCATATATTGTAAAATATTTTTATAAATGTTACTTTTCTTCTTCCATAATTACCTCTTTACCTAGATAATACCTTATTTTCTCAGATAAAATCCTCCCTAAACTTGAAAATGTTTCTTCTTACATGCCATGTACGAGGTCAGATTCCCAGGTCTTTAGAGTTGTGGTCAAAATACTGAGGTTCCTTGTTCTCTCTAGCGTGGACTTTACTTTTTAATTTGATTGTGTGTCTGAATAATACCCACATGGCCAAGTCAGTATTTTCCTTCAATGTTAATGGTATTGGTTTTAGAGAAGAGATCCCTGACTATTTCACAAGCTGTCCTTCTATAGACTGCAAAGCATTCAGACTATCTGGCTATGATCATGTTGACCTTAGGGTCTCATTTATTCCCATTCATAAAGAGATAATCCTTCTTCCCACTTCTCCAAGAGATTAACAGCTTCTAACCTTCTCTAGAGTGGCTTTCTCGCCCATAGGAGTCCAGTGTCATTAAATATGACCCTTGTTAAAATAAAGGCATTCTACTAATAATTTTTCTTATTGTGTATTTAATTGTTTATGTTAGAAAATTAGATTTGTTGAATTACCTATCAAGTAATTTTGTGACTTGATCCCAAGTGGTTAAAAGATCTTAAGAAAGAGGGGTTACCTTCATTTCTGTCTCAGTTCCTTTATGTAGGATCTACTTCAGGAATACTTTGTGGATATAAAGCAAACGAGTCAGAGTTTGCCTGGAAAATGATAACCAGGGAGCATCGGGCTGGGTTTGATGGTCTGTGAGTGCCCTCCACAGGGTGCAATGCACACTGTTTGAAAGTGTTGTGACTGCTTAATTTTCTTAAGTGTTCTGCCTTGGATCATTTCTGTATCAGAAACTTATAAAGACTCAAAAAGAAATGAAATCCCCTGATCTAATTGAACAAGGATTTAGTCATTTAAGTGAGGGTGGAAAATGTCGATTCCAGTAGGCCTCGCCCCCACTGAGCATCACCCAGTCACAGTCAACTGCTTGTTAGAAGCTTCTGGAAAATGCAGTGATGGTTCCTGAACAACAGGTAATAGATTTTTAATAGTTTTTTTCCCCAGTAGTTCTTGTTAGTGGAAATTGAGTTAAAGAGCATTAATGTTGAGAATTATTCCCGTACCCGACACCATTTGTCTGAAACTAGGACTTAATAAGTCTCCAGCAGTAGTTTCACTTTGTAGACCACGTATTCTGAGCTTTGCTTAAATTCCCTCTGAAATAGAGGTATCTTCTTCTGACTCTTCAAAATATAATGCAAGTTAGAAATTTTCCGTGTGATAGCAAAGACCTCAAAAGAGTCATACACATTCATTTTGAAAGCGAATTATTTTAGATGAACAAATGTTGAAGGAAACAGTGGGCTGTGTCCCGCCACCCGGCTACCGGCTAGCTTTACACCCGAAATAATTACACGGAAACTGTATTCTTTTAAAACACTGCCTGGCCCATAGTTTCAGCCTCTTATTGGCTAATTCTCATATCTTGCTTTACCCATATTTAATAATTTATATAGCACCATGAGGGGTGCCTTACCAGGAGAGATCTTAACCTGCGTCCATCTTGGAGAGAAGAAGCATGGAGACTCACTATGGCGACTGCCTGAAGTGTCTCCCCAACTCTACTTCCTTGTTCCCACAATTCTGTTCTGTCTACTCCACCTACCTAATTTTCTGTCTCTTAAAGGGCCAAGGCAGTTTTCTTTATTAATTAACCAATGAAAGAAACATAGACAGATAACTCTCCTCCATCAAACAAAAGGGAATCATGGGGGGGGGGAAATCAAGGCAATAAACTCTCATAAGAGAAAGGAATTCTTTCAGAGCAAGTGTTTATCGGTCTCTCATTTCTTTAGTCAGTTACAAACTAGGAAGACAGAGCATCAGGCTAGCGAAGCAAAGCAGACACTGTGTAGAGCATAGAGATCAGAAAAGAGTATTTTGTTTCATGAAGACCAGGTGCTACACAGAAGCAGCTATATCCTTTTAGATAAGAGAGCGAAAGCTTGGTAAGTGTCACTTGTGTCGCGTGTCACACGCATCAAAAGACACACACCCCACACAGAAGTCTGCACTGAAAGGGGAACCTAGCAGTCGTGTTTAACTCCCATCTAATAATGTGCCTGCCGCCCTAAACCACACTTCATTGTGCGCACGCACACGCATACACAAATACACACGTACCTTTTTCTGGAAACATGCTTAACTAGCTTTTCTGCTTTTGACTAAAAGACAAAGCTAAACACAAAGAATAAGATTGCTAATTAATGAAAGAAACAACTTTGCCAGGGTTCCAACATCATTCATCTCATTTTCCCAAAGACAAATAGGATCCTGGCTTAGCTGATTTCATGTGCCTGCTGGAATCCATTGACGTGAGGTATGTCTATGAACTTGGAATGCTGACTGTGTTCTGTAAGAACTCACAGGAGACACAGTTTCCTGGGCTATAGTGATCTCCTCTGGTTTCAACTGCACACTCAGGAAGCAGAGAGCATCCAAGGTCAATACACATGAGGAAGGAAATAGAGAAGTTCAGATGACTTTTAAGAGAAGAAAAAGTATACGGGACTCACAGTATCTTTGTGCAGTTTTTCAGTGCCCCATAATGATGACCAGGAAGTGGTCTGGAATATTTTAGGTATGTTCTCCAGAACATGATAGTGTAGCTGTGCAGTTTTTTCTTGCCCCATATTTTCAGAGACAGATATCAAAATATAATGTGAATATAATGGACCATTTTCTCCTTTTACCTAAAAATCAGTATTTCTTTCCCTGTAAGACTTTAAATAAATGTGATATTTAAATAAATGTTATATTTTATAATGCTAGAACTTATAAATATTTACTGTGTATCTTTTCTTATTTTTATTCAAAGCCCTCATGCAGTAAGTCCACAATGTCTTTTATAGGTTTCTTTTTTAGGTCATATCTGAAAAAGCTTGGGGGAGTGTATTAAATTTCACTTTTGTATACTTCATTCATTTAGGTAGGAGAGTTAAGAAGAGGCCCTTAGGGCACTTACAGGGAATTGAACACTAAGACATTTACCCCAATTTTACAATAATGAGATAAAGCAAAAGAAATCCTTGTCAATTTAATAGAAAAATCATCACTAGAGAGAATTTGGTTGCCTTTGAGCTTCACAGCAAGGCATGTTTATTGCTTGATTAAATATTAATATGATTAGAGGTCATGCTCCTTGGTAAAATCCCATTAGTAACACAGAGTGGAAGAAAAACATTCAACTTCAGCATTTTTTTGTAGTGCACTTAGAACTGTGTGAATAACAGTTAAAGAGTGAAGACCAGTATGTGTCAGGAATCCACAGAGCAGACTCTGCTATGATCCAGTAATGCTCAAGCCAAGGAGACATTAACTATGCAAGAAATTAAAAAGGAAGAGTCTCATTCTCTGACAGTTGAGAATGTGAAAAGCCATATTTCAAACATAAGTAGATCAAATTGCAGTTAAGTAAGTACATGTGTCTCGATTAACTAATCAACCATTATGCTTGTAAAGACTAATTAGGTAGAGTTGAATTGTAGCCTACCATAAACTAGTGATTAAATAAGGAGAAGGAATATTCAAAGACCTGGCTTGGTGTGCATACAGAAAAGTGACCTGGGACCTTTTATGTCTCCATTGTTCTTTATGCAGTTTCAAGATAATATATCTCATGGATCTGATAGTTTTAGAACATTTTTAATAAAGACCATGTCACTCAAAATGAGTGAAACTTCAACTAGGAAGTGTGGGAAAGATTGATAATAAGTACAGAAATAGTAAAAGGACTGCTGATTTCTAGTGCCACTGATATTTTTCAGAAATACTACAATTTTGACTTAAAAACATTAAGTTATTGGATTAAGATATGCAAAGCAGTAATGATGTTTTCATGCTAAGCCATATCTGAGCTTGGTGTTAGGAATGTTAGAAATTAACAAATAAATTTAACTTCCTGCTGTTCAGCAAATCCTGTAGTCTGTATAATATGTAAAATTAGCTTTTTATGAGCTTTTGTGTGTAAGACTCATCCTTAGGACCTGTTTTATAACGAATGTTAAGTCCTGAGAGATGCTATTTTACTCCTTATTTAAGTCTGTATTTAAATATCCAGAGTACACACGTGATGTAAGTTGTCAGACACACCTTAAACACTATCACATATTTTCTCTCTTTCATATTGCACAGTTTGTCCTGGGTGTCCACGGTTTTCAGAAACACCTTTGGATGCCGAAGTCCATTAATGCTTAACTCTGTCACACAAACCATTCTACACTAGAACACAGAGATTACCAAATCTCTTCTTGCCGTTGCTTAATTCACCCCGGCTTGTTTAATATGTTGAAGACGGAATCTAAATAATTCTTGTATTTCTAAGTTACTCATGAGAAGGAAAGAAGCCTATACATATTCAATGCAGAAACTTTTCAAGTATTATTATCCATATTTGGTTAAATCTACAGATATAGAGCCTACAGAACCACAGGGACAACTGCAGTCAAAGAAAACTCACTGTGGAAGATAGCACCCTTTTCACTAGTGTATTGAATCTAATGAATGTAGGTAGAGTTAAACTATTAATAAAATAAAATTCTGCTATGATTGCTCCCAAAAGTGAGAACCTTGGGATTTAAATTAACAAGATAGGCCTCTATAGTAAAACATTATCTAATTCAATTAAAATTGAATTCTCTCTAAATTGCATGAAGGAATAGTGTATTTCACACAGGAACACTGTGCCACACATACGTCATATAGTGGTAATTTATGTCAGCCATTTTAACATTCTGCTCTTTCAAAAGACTTCAAGGCTCCCTAAAGAGTCTGATTGACCATCTTTAAGACCTCTTGCTTATGTGTACCTTTCACACAGGAATCCACTGTGCAAATTTCTGCTCAAGCCCTGCATTTATGTGTGAACTATAGGCATCCTGAGCTGATGACAACAGGGTATTTGTTACACTTGGTTTCCAGGGGAACGATACTTTGCTGAAACCCCACTTATGCTGCTCCACGCGACGCTGCCTCAGAATCGCCTTCAAAGAGCCCTTGTCTCCATCTGTGAGCCGAAGGTAAAGTGCTGTGAAGGCAGCTGCTAATGAGCTGACTCGCCTCCATCAGGACAGGTCTAAATTTACTTCGGCTGTCCCCCTAGGGAACTGTCAATCCGGAATATGAGTGAGAGGCGAAGAAATCATTGCCCCTTCCCAGGAGTATGGCGCTCATGCTAAGACACTCGCTAATTTGCTAGATACAATGAAGAGTGGATAGTCAGAGGAAAATCCATGTCAGCTAAGTGCCGGCTTCCCAGCGTTCCAGTAACAGTTTCTCCCAGACATGCCTGCTACATGTGCGTGTGACTCCATTTTGTTACTGTGGCTGTTTCTAATTACATATTTCACATAGTGTACCCTTTCTTGGCGCTTATGTTGCCTTGCTCCCAATGTTCGACAGTGAAGTATTTTAACACAGGCTAACAGAATGTGTTTAGGATTAATTGTGTAAAACCAGTTTTGTTCTGGCAATTCTCATTAGTCAGCCAGGCAAATCATGAGAGAATTAATAGCAGGTGGCCTTCATTCTGCTTACAGTGAAGTGGGGCCACAAAGAAGGTATGTTAGGAAGGTCTGATTGTGGCTGACAATTATACACATTCTGCTGAGACGGGAGGAAATTAGTAAATGTCGGTGTGCTTTGGCTTCATTTGTGGGCTTGTCACACTTCATAGAGCCATGATTCCAAATTATGTAAGGAGATCATTCTGCTTCTGTAACTAAACCTACAGAAGAGGGAATATTTGCTACCATTTGAATTTTACTCTTGTTTATACATCTGCTGTGACTCTTCTAACTTTATTTTCTTTACCCAAAACAATAAAAAAATGGTTATAGTTTATAGTACTCAATTAAGAAAAATTATGATGGTGAAGTTGATAAATCATTTAGGCTTCCAAAATTACTTCAGTATTTAAGGATATCATGGAAAACATGTCAAAGTATATGACATATTGAAAAATCATGAACAATGTTTAAAGACAGTGTGCAGCTGTGTCTGTATAAATACATATCTACGTATAAAGGATTTAGATCGTAAGAGGTATGTTCAGTTTCATTTTGTGGCTGTGCTAAAACACTCTGACCAAATGCAATTAGGGCTAAAAGGTTTATTTGCTTTACACTTCCAGGTCACAATCTATCATTGAGGAACTTAAGCAGAACTCCAATAGTAAGTTTGTGGGCTCTCTCACAGGCTCGTGCGTAGCCACCTTTATTATACACTCCAGGAATACCTTCCCAGGAAGTCCTGCTGCCCAGATGGGGTGGAAACTTCCACATCAGTCATCACTCAAGAAAATCTCTCGCAGATTCAGCCAGAGGTCATTCCAATGTGGGCAATGCTCCAGGTGGAGTTCTGTCTTTCCACTGACTCTATTTGTATCACGAGGACAGTAAATCTGGATCATCACAGCTGACAATATAATCAGGGGGAAAGCACACAGATAAGACCATAGTCCAGAGACAGTTGAAAGATGAGGAAACTAAGTTTCTCAAAGTCTACACAAGTGGTGCCATGAGTAGCCATCTATGAAACAAAGAGAAAAAAAATCCCCCAAAGACTGTTTTTACTATTTTACTTCAAATTTTATATTTTTTTTCAATTGACAAAGCTATGTTGAGAAAGGAAATTACAGGTGATAATTAAAGGAAAATATATAAAATCTCAATGAAGCATCTACTTGAAGACCTTTCAAAGATCCCAGCCACTGATGGCTTCTGGTGGAAGTGTTCTTCATGCGAGAGTCTTTCTAAGGATGAAGCTAGGAATTCTCTGTTCTTTCTCCCATATGAATCAGATAAAGAATGTACATCAACAAAGTTATGAAAACATAGAGAATTTATAACCAACAAAAGCTGTTACATGGATACTATTTAACTGTCATAAAACAACAGTCTTATTTTATTTTTTCTGCATATAACTCTATTCTCTCTTTCTTGTCAAAAGTGACCATTTCTCTTAGACCTTATTCCTGCCCCTCAGGGGTATTTTTCACTTCTTTAATGGAAACATTTCCTTCTGTATCATTTAAATCCTAACATCTAGGAGATGACCCTGGAAGAAACTGACTTGGGCCTATTGACCCAAATGTCTGAATAGAAACAGTAGCAACCAATTTGTTTCAACTACCTACTAAAAAATAATTCAAAATGTTGTGCTGTGCAGTCTACCAAGGAGAAAACACTCAAAGACTGTCCTCATTGCTCCTCCAAGAAATGATGACCATGGTCAAACACAAACAAATCTGTGTGTCTTTGATTTCAATTGCCATATTAATTCTTGATTAAATCTTTACCATTGAGTACATGTCCATCCAGGCAATTCTATCATAAGAATACTTTTCCCCATGTGTGATTTGCTTTATTAAATGCTAAGTGATTTGACTTAGCCAATTATGTAGGATGCCCAAAGGAGAATTGCCCAAGAAATAGTGTAAGAAAAAACTATTCTTCAAATCATTATTTTATTTGCATGCATCTTATTATTTCAATATTTCAAATACAAAACAAGAAATTGCATCTATTAATCAAAACATGGTTTACCAAGAAATGTTCTTCCATGTTTCTTTTACTAAGTATCTTTAAAGGTAGAAGGAACAGCTTGAGGGGATATTAAAAATGAATGAAATAGCAACTTTGCAATAAAACCTCAGGAGATTCATAGAGTCAGCACCAGGGTATTACAATTATTTGATGTCAGAAGTAGGGCAGAGAACAAGATTTTCCAGTACAACTTCAACATTGTTTGGATCAAAACACTACACAACATATGAACTATGTCACTGCAAAATAAAAATTCTTTAGTGCTAGATTATTTGCACAGTTCACATCAAGAGCGGTATGAAGTATACTTTAAAATGTCTTTGATTTTACCTGATGATACATATGAATGTAAATGATGGATGAATATATACATATTTTACATGTTTCAAATGTATGTTTCTTATATATCTTTTACACGCTTATATCTTCCTATTTAAAAATAATTCATTGAAAATCAGTTAAGTGTGTGAACTTCATGAATCAATAAATCATTATAAATGTACTCAATCATAAATGACACACAGCAAATTTGACACATTTTCTTGACCCAGTTAAGTCACCAAGAGTAAAGAATAGGCCATATGAAATTAGAGTGTATATGTAATTTCAAAGAATATCTTTCACTTAAAGAAAGAAGCTTAAGAACACAAACAGATTTTTTTCTGGCAATTTTGCATGTTATAATTTTTACTTTTAAAATGAAGTCATTCACTTCAAGGAAAAGCTACAAAAATGCCCCAGAATTTCAAATGTAATTTTATAATTGAATATTAAAATGTAATACATATTAGGATTATGTTTTTGATGTATTTTCCACTACAGGGTTTTTATGTAAATCTGAGTGATCTCAGACCTCTTATGTAGTTGATGATGACTCTGAATTTCCGAACCTACTGTGTCTACCTCCTGAGTTGTATATTCATAGTTGTAACCCAGAGTTTGTTCATGCCAAGCAAACATGTTACCAACTAAACTGTACTTCAGCCATGTTTTACTTAAACTTAATTTTTAAGAAATTAAAACCACCAAAAACATTCACAATTCTAATATAAGTAGAATACATAAATTCTTTAAATAATGAGTAGTTAGCAAGAATACATAGCTTTTTGTTCCCCTTACAAGTTTGTTTGTTTAAGTCAGGGTATCATTTAGCCCAGACTAGTCTTCAAAGTATTTTAAAAATATAAGAGTGTTTGTTATTATAAGTATTTCTATTGGCCAACTGTGATGTCATCTCTTTAAATCTCAGCATTCAAGAGATATAAATATGAGGCTAAGGAATCAAGACCATCCTCAGCTGCAGGCAAAAATCCTGTATATGACATCAAACAAAGGGCTGATCTCCAAAATATACAAAGAACTCAATAAATTGGTCATAAAAAGAACAAATAATCTAATAAAAAAAACTGGAGTACAGACTTAAACAGAGAACTCTCAACAGATGAATATAAAATGGCTGAAAGACACTTAAGGAAATGCCAGTCTTAGCCACCAGAGAATGCTAATCAAAACAAGTCAGAAATTCCATTTTACACCTGTAAGAATGGCCAAGATCAAAAACCCTGATGACAGCTTATGCTGGAAATGATGTGGGGTAAAGGGAACACTCTTCCATTGATGGTGGGAATGCAAACTGGTAAAGCCACATTGGATAGCACTATGGTGATTTCTCAGAAACTTAGAAAACAACCTAACTAAAGACCCAAAAATACCACTTTTGAATATATATCCAAAGGTTGCTCAATTTACCACAAGGACATGTGCTCACATAAGTTCATAGCAGCATTATTTGTCTGGAAACATTCAAAATGCCCGTTGACTAAAGAAGGAATAATGAAATATGGTACATTTACTACAACGTGGAAAAAAATAATGGCATATTGAAATTTATGGGCAAATAGATGGATCTAGAAAACATCATGTTGAATGAGGTAACTAGACCCAGAAAGACAAATATAATATGTACTCACTCATAAGTGACTTTCAGACATAAAGCAAAGAAAAACAGCCTACAATTTACAATCCCAGAGAGCCTAGACAACAAAGATGACCCTAAGAGAAACATATATTGATGTAATGTACGTGAGAAGTAGAAAAAGACAAGATGTCCTGAGTAAATTGGTAGCATTAGAGAGAGTTGAATGGGAAGAGTGAGGAAGGGAGGAGAACACAGAAAAATATACAGCTCATTAAAAACAATTAAAAAATAAAGATTTTTTAAAAATAAATATATAAATAAAATAAAACACACACACATTTTAAAATAGTCTCCAGTCAATATCCATTGATAATTTTATACAACTCAAGTATAATTACTTTCAAATTACAATACTAAATCTCCCACATTTGTGTTATTCTCTCTAGAATTTGGTATTGACTTCACAGAAATTATGTGTTTATTTAATATTTTGTTAGTATCTCATTATGTTGAATAATATATGAACAGAGTATTTTCCTAACAGAAACTCAGAGCTTTCTTATCTCTGAAATCTATTCTTGTCAACGAGACAGAAGTTAGATTATTTCTCACTCTAAATTTAGGTCATACACACATTCTTGTGCTTTTTCTTGATTTTTTTTAAAATTAAAGTTATACACACATTCTGCGTTTTATCTTGATTTTAATTATTATTCTAGTATCCCTTGATTACTGATCCTGAGGTAAGTGACTATGTCTGCAAAAAAGACAACAGAGAGATTGAGACAAGATGGAGAAAATGGTAGAACTAAATTTACAAAGGTCCTGGTTTTGAACTGGGACACTTTCTTCTGCAACATCCTGAGGTAGGGTGTGTGCACTGCACAACATCCTGAGGTAGGGTATGTGCACTGCACTTAGAATCATTTCATGAAAAGGAAAAAAGAGAGGCCATGATGCCCACTGTATGATCACCCTCCTCAACTCTTCTTCACTCTCATGTATCTTATGTTCATGACTGAACTTCCCCTCCCCTCACAGTTCTAGAGAGAACATGGAAAAACAAGGTGGAGAGATTTTATGAACAATTTATGTTCAACATGGGGAGCATCCAGAAAATACCTGTTCACCTGAATGTACATCTGAAATCAGAAATGTACGTTAAAAACACAATCATGTTTCAACAAATGCATCTAGGAAATTACAACCTTCAGAATAAAAAGAGGGGATTATTGTTTTTCTAACACCAGTAGCCTGATTTAGAATTTTTTAATTCCTTTTAGTCTGTGTAGAAGGTAAAATGGGATTAACATGAAAACTGGAGAAATCGGTCTAGAATCAAGACGCGCAGTTTAGAAGATATGTCAAGAGCTCTGATAAAAAAAAAAAAAAAAAAAAAAAAAAAAAAAAAAAAAAAAAAAAAAGATGTCTCCTGAACATAAAGGAAGGAAAACCAAGGAAGAAATTCAAAGTATTTATAGCTTTTTGAGGAAAATTGAAATCTATATTTGGAGTGGTGTGAAGGATAATTCTTATTGAAAGGACAAAGGCTGATTCCCAATTCTAAAGATTCTTATAACCTGGCTAAATTTGGAAGTCCAGGTTCACTGAGAGACCCTGACTCAAAGACCTAAGGTGAAGAGTGAAGAAGTCAGTCAATGTTAATCTCTCTCCTACACACACACACTCACACACACACACAAACACACACAATAAATCTGTGCAGAGAAGTATACCCACACATAAAGAATCGGTTGGCATTGTGTCTTCATAAACTACTATACTTATCAATAAGCCTTGGAACAAATGAAGTCTCCAAAATGTTGGGGAGAAGCTGGATTTATTTCTTCTGATGGTCCTAAAATTTGTACTTTCTGTGAATGATATGGCATGGCATAAATAAGAGCAATTACTATTCTCTCAAACCTTGTGTGTTAAGAAAATTTGATGAAAAAAATGTTTATGGTACTTTGTCAAAGAAAGCATTCTAGTAAAATACCCAAGGCTGTAGTGAGCCAAAACTGAAGTTTCTTTTTCTTTCCTTGGCTTGGTTTTTCAATTCGTAGTTTTTTGTTGTGTGTTTTAAATATTTCCTTTTAGAAAAAAGAGGGAGGTTTGTGGTAACTTGAAAAGCAAATAGACCTCAAAAGATGCTCATAGCCATCTCCAGAAAATGCACATGGCTGTTCTCAGAAGATGCACATGGTCATTCCTAGAAGATGTTCATGGCCATTACCCCAAAAGATACACATCATTTCAGAATATACACATGATGTGGGATTCTCCTCTTTATGCTATGAATATGTTTTATTACCATTGGTTTTTTTTTTTGTTTGTTTTTTTTTTTGTTTGTTTTTTTTTTTTTTTTTTTTTTTTTTTTTTTTTGGTTTTTCGAGACAGGGTTTCTCTGTGGCTTTAGAGCCTGTCCTGGATCTAGCTTTGTAGACCAGGCTGGTCTTGAACTCACAGAGATCCGCCTGCCTCTGCCTCCTGAGTGCTGGGATAAAAGGCGTGCGCCACCATCACCTGGATTACCATTGGTTATTAAAGAAGCTGCTTCAGCCAATGGCTTAGTAGAGTAAAGTCAGTCAGAAAATCTGAACAGAGATACAGAGAAGAAAGTAGGCAGAGTCAGGAAGATGACACGTAACTGCCGAAGGAGAAAGATGCTAGCCACCAACCAGAACTTTACTAGTAGGCCACAGCCTAGTGGTGATACACAGATGAATAGAAATGGGTTAATTTATGAGTTAGGTAGAAATATGCTTAAGCTATTAAGCCAAACAGTTTGAAATTACACCTGGATCATTGGCCGAATAATGTTGTAATTAGTCTAGTTTCTGTGTGATTATTTGGGTTTTGAGCAGTCAGGAAGAAAGGAACAGTCTCTGCCTACACTCATAGTCATTCCCAGAAAATGCACATGACCACTCCCAACAAATAGAAGGAGTGAACACTCCAAGGAGAGAAGCATCAAAGCAGGCCCGTCTCAATCTCCAAACTTAAACTACATTTTGAGCAGAGTACCAGGAATGCTGCTTTCTTGAATAGTTACCAATGGTAGGATGAGCTCTCCAGGGAAACAGCTGACTGAGTTATCCCTGCTTTGTAAGTGACCCCTCACCAATACATCTGTGAGAAACTCCAGTACACATATCAGTTTGCTAAGGAGAGCTTTGGGAGAGTCATTTATTTGGTGCATCCTCAGTGTCTACCTCAGATGAGTATTACCCTGTTCGCATCCCGCTCCCCCATCCTGGCCAGGAAAAGTAACACAACATTATGCCTGAGCTAACTTGGTCTTAAAGAAGTTTTACTGCAGTTCAATAGAAGATGTCCTCAACTGTAGTGCTCTATAGCCTAGAATTTATAAAATATACAACAGAGTGTTGATGTATTGAAACCTGTGCAGTAGTTAATAGTATACTGAGTTAGATGACGATGTATATCTGTGAATGGTAAAATATTAGGAAGTCTGCCATAAAGTGCATAAATATTAAAAACAATTACGTGCACAGTTATAGCATGGGTTTGTAGTGAACCATGTGCAGGAAGGTATATGTTCCATAAAATCATTCCACTTGGTGATATTTGAACATTCTTAGTTTGTGTATGTGTAAGCATGAAATGTTAACATACATAGTCTGCCGCTGAGAGATATAAGACTGTGGGTCGATGATAATGAAGACACAGCCAAGCCTGTTTCTGCTTCATTGACTACTTTATTGTTTATTATTTGTTCAGATTTCTGTGTGTCGCTTCTGTTTTCTTTCGTTTGTGTTATTTTGATTGTCTCCATGCATAGTCTAAGCTGCCTGGTGATTGTGATCCTCCTGCTTCTGTCTCCCCAACGAGATCTTACTGATGCTCATCATCATCACCTTCTGCACTCTTGCTTCCTACTCTTGATTGCATTTCTGAAAACTGTGGATAAGAAATTCTGTTACCGGCTGGGCAATGGTCACACACACACACACACACACACACCTTTAATCCTAGCACTCAGGAGGCAGAGGCAGGTGATCTTGAGTTAGAGGTCAGCCTGGTCTCCAAAGCAAGTTCCAGGACAGCCACGATTGTTGGATAAAACAAATCTGTCTCGAAAAAACAAACAAAATGAATAAAAGAAAAAAATACCTTGTTACCATCATTAATGCTGCTGTTCTTCTAATACTTGGGAAAGGATTTTCTTCTTAGGTACATGGTGGGTGAGTCCATATTTAGAAAGTACGGCTTGGTAAGGAAGTTTGTCTACAGGATTCCTCCTATCCTTGTAATCTGTACGATGTTGCAGAAGGCAATTTAGCACTAAGTGAGCAACATTGGAAAGCAAAGGTGTGACACAGGAAATGAGAGCATGGCAGTCAGTCAGCTGGACAGACAAGGAAACCGAAAGTGCACAGATAAACAGATCATAGAACGCTGGGTGAGCGACAGGCCTGTAGATGTTCAGCAATCAGAAAGTGAAAGGAAGCAGAATAAAGTCATGACCAGGTCTCACCCAGCTCAGCACAGGAGATCTCATCGTTTGTCTTGCTGTCCCGTTGTGCAATTTACAGAACATTTCAGAAGGATAGTGTATGTGTTTCACTAATGGAATTGTCTACAAAATCAGAAACACAGTTCACACTAAAATGAATTAGGCTTAGACTGCTAATCAGCATGCTTTGATATCCCTGTTCTTTATCAACTACAAGGTTCAGGTTTCTGTTTGTTAGTCTTATATGTAGGCATCATTTAGAGCCAATGGTAAACTAAGTAGTGTATATCGTAGGGAGTCACTTTTAGCACTAAATGTTAGGAAAAAAATTATATGACAAGCTGAGTTAACTTCTGTGCACTCCATGGATTGTCTGAGTGGAGGGAGTGGTCAGGAGCATACATACTTAAGCCCTTGCATGGGTACAAACTCAATAGAAAGATGACAAAAACTATCTTGGCTTTTACTGATTAGTTTATCCTGTATGCAATTTCAAAGTAGATTTGACCCAGCTGAGAACGTCCCAGGCATATCTGAAGTTCATCATTTCTCTTTACAGTCTGAGAATTTATAGTGCCACCGCTTTCTGAAGAGATTGTTATAGCCACATGGTCAGTGCCCTCTACCTGTCCAACATTTGGTCCTTCAGTGTGTTTCCCTTTGTTTTAGATCTTTCGTATCTGCCTTCTTTCCTTCTCCCTTTTACCTGGGCACACTACAGTATTTACTCCTAATATTTAAACCTTTGATCCTAACTTTCTATTTAATTTCATTTCATTGCTTTCATTTTTCCCTTTCAATTAAAAAGGTCAGTCTTGCCTCTATCCCCAAATACTTTATGAAATAATGCCTTCCTGGATGGACATGGTCTTCTGTTAATTAGTTAATTCTTTGGCATGTTCACTTCCAAATCTTGACATGTTTAGAAGATCACTTCAGGCAATCCCTATTCTTTGACTCTGATGAATTTTTTATATCCTTCCTCCAATACACATCTAAGATAATTATTTTTAATATCTCAGTGGTAGCAGCCCCTTCTCTAAACATAAAAATCAGATTGACCCACATTTTAGATTGAATCCCCTATTCTCTTTTTTCCATTGCAGTTAGAAATCTATCCTCTCCTTCTGGCTTAATTAGCATTTCTAAATATAACTCTTTAAATTTATGACAATCTAACTCCTTTGTGCAGCGTGCCCTGCATTTCTAGGGAGAATGAGTGTGTTTCATCAAATAGAAGACGTTTTAACATCTAAAGCACAACTGATTTTCTTGCCTTTTCTCTGATATAAAGCTCTTCTTTCTTCTGCTTTTACGTCCTGTCATCTTTATTCTCTTGAAAGCTAAGCCCATTTTCTATCTTCTCTCTGCGCTGGATCACATACCATTAATTAGTTTTTTAAAAAATTATGGTCTTTCCATTTTTCCAAATGGCATATTTTGTCTTTCACATCCAATGCTTGTTTCCCTGCCTTAATTAATTTTCCTACCTACCATCTCATGATTACTTTATGAAAGAGGTTCTTCACTAAGTAAGTCCCAGACATGCCTCTTTTCACAACTGCTGATTTCCTCACATCACACAACTCATTGCTCAAAAGCATAAACAATTTTTAAAACTTCATTTGCCTTTCTTTTATGAGTTATTTTCACTTAACATATATGAGTGTTTTGCACGTTTATGTTAAGGGTACTAGAAATGTGTCAGGTAAGTCAGGAAGGGAGGACTAGATGTCTTGCTGCTGGAGCTATGAACAGTTTTGAGCCTCCAAATGGCTTTTGGGAACTGAACTCTACTTCTAATTATTATTATTAAATTAACTTCTAATTTCCTCTCTGGCCCCCATTTGTCTTCTGAGATTGCCTCACTATCCCCCTCCCCACCCAGCCCTACTCACCGAAGACTCCAGATTTATATATAGACTGCCACTAGGTCTACATGAACCATTCAAGGCTTTGAGTCTGCACTTGTAATGTCTTACACAGGAATTTAAACTAAACTCATATTTCAAGACCAGTACAAAATCTCTTTCATCCATAGAAGACTGTAGTTCACTGGAATCCACAAAGAACTCCTAATTCTACCTACCAAGCAAGCATTTGTTGCACATATGGTGCATGGTGCAAGCTATTTGAGCACACACATTAAATGTCCTTAAACTTCTATTATTTTGTGTCAGAAAATATATCTTACATTTCTATATTAGTTATAATGTTTTATTATATAATAAATACAGTATAGCTGAAGTTGATTTTAACTAAAGGCTACAGTACTACTAATAAAAATATAAGCTGTGTCTCCCAATTCCAAAACTTGATCTTTCCATGCTTATATAATGTAGCATTTATTTTTACTAATTTAGTGGGAAAAATATTCTTCATCTTTATTTTCATGTGTATTTCTGTCTGGATACCCATGTGACTTCCACAGTCATTGCATTCTGCTCCTCATCTGCTTTCTTATAAATAATCCATCTAAGTACCTGTCTTCTCATTTGCACTGTGATCTGTAAATATGAATGCATAATATGGTATGGATATAAACTTTGCTTGCTTTAGTTTGTTATAGCACCACAAAGAGAAGCCTGTACATGAAGCTATGACTATTATTTCACATTATAAGAAGCAGACATTTTTGCAATGAATAAACAGGATTATTTTTAAGAATTTCTATGGAGTACCAAATGATAGTTTTCTTTTTTCGTTGTGTGTCATGTTCTCCAAATGCATATCACAAAGATAGGTAAAATAAGTTTGATGGAAATTCTAAGTTAAGTATTCGACTGTTTAAAAGCTCTGATAAATTATATAAACTTTCATACCTTTATTTTCCTCTTTCTGAAAATTTTATACCACAATCCAAATTGGCCAGCCAGCCTGTATTAAATCTACTGTCTAGTGAAGGTACAAGAAGTGTGCTAAAGAACAGCAGTGCCCTCTAGTGGTAATATTCTGTGAAAACCCTGCAAACAATTTTTAAATCTATCTGACATTTTTCTAGGGGCAAGTATTTCCCTAGCAGAAATTGCAACAAATATGCAATCTTCTTCACTATCTATTCACTATAAAATGTATTAAATTAATGGTGTGTGACCATTAATTATTTTCAGAAATTAGTTATCAAGCTTTCTAATGTAGAAACCCAGTTCAAATAAACTTTCAACAGGTTTCTAGCAAAACTGGCTTCATGCATTTTCCAAATAAGAGTGAACAGTCAACATATGTGTAAATATACTAGGCAGTTAATAAACTGATATTTTCTTTTAATTCATCCACGAAACATTATAACTTAAGAAGACTAAAAAACCCGTGAGAAAAAGAAGCAGCCTTGTAATAAATCCAAATATTTATCCTTAATACTTAGTTGACTAGAATACCTAGAGATATTGAAATAATAATTAATTCTAGTGGATTATTTACATACAAAGGAAAATAAGCCTATGTATATTTGTACTTCAATTCATTTAAATAAGTATCAATCAGTTCTCTGGATGATGAAGGTGCTTTAGCATGCTATCCTCATGAGACATGTTCCTCTAGAACTGTTGCAGTTAAATAGATCCTATTGTTTCACTGGGTCCTTGAATACTGATCATATAACAACTTAACAAATATGGTACAGAAAAAGAGGCATTTGAGCTGTGTTTCAGAGCATTTTGTACATCAAGAGCACAACCTTGCCTAACATACAACAGCTTAATCTAAAGAAAAGGTACCCAGTTCTGTGGTATTCTAAAGTACCTTGTGCTATTTGGGAAAAAAGCAAAAATAATTATTACAAGGTGAGATCATAGTTTAAATTTCCAAAGCAGGCTTTCAGACCACACAACTGGCCACAGGTTGTTTCCCTGAAGTGACTTTGCTGTTCCAGCAGTCTGAGCATCTTCTTCAGAACGTGCCCCTAACCTTCCCACCTTTGCTCTGACTCTGAGATTAAGATGCATATATGTGAAGCCTTGCTGATCTTTCAGTAGAAAAACAAATGGAAAGGAGAATTTGTTCTTCAGGCCCTGTTCCTTCAATGCCTCCTTCATTGCTCTATAAAGGTCATAATTTCCTGAATATCTACCTCTGCTCATGTCTCTTCTTCTCAGGGTCCCTCAGGGCATATCTTTGTCAAAAAAAAAGAGAAATAAACAATGTTATTGACTCACTTGAATACTAAAATTCATCTGGTGAAACACTAGCTGCCAGAGACTGCGAGTTGTGTCCATATTTAGAAGGTCTTTAAATGGATAATTAAATTGAAATGAAGCTGTTGGCATGAACCTTTATCTTATCTGATTGATGTCTTAATAAAATGAAGAAACTGGAAGATAATGATTATATGCATACCTACACACATACTACACACATGTACATGCACACACATACATGCATGCATACACAGCACCCATGAGAAGACACAGAGAAAATGGGAAACTGCAGTCTGCTGAGAGCAGCAGCCTGAGAAACCAACCGGAATGGAACCTGACTCTGTAACCATAAGACAACAAACATCTGAAGTACAGGTCTTACTGTGTGCATTATTTTACTACTGAAGCCTCAAAAGGTCAGTCAGTTGCCCTCACCACATAACTTCTCTTAACCCCAACATCATCTTTGTAAACATCTCATCTATTACAGCTTCGTAAATGACCCAGTTTGAAGGTTCTACATTTCTTAATTGAAGCCCTTTCCCTGTTTTCATTTGTCCTTTCCTTTAGAGTTTGTGGAAATGGTTTCCCATGGGTGTTGTAATGAAATGCTATAATCCTGAGGAAGAGCATCCTGTCATCTTGTCATATCCCTCATGGCCAGCATGAAGCACAAATGGCAGTAGGTCACAGTCCCCTGAGAAGCCTTGAGGGAAGTGCTTTGTTGTTTCTCCAGCTTCTTCTGATGGCTGAAGAAATGGTGAAGAGCTGCTCCCTCTGTCTAGCCTTCCCCAAATTGGTGTCTTATATGCATGATTCTTCTTCTTCTTCTTCTTCTTCTTCTTCTTCTTCTTCTTCTTCTTCTTCTTCTTCTTCTTCTTCTTCTTTTTCTTCTTCTTTTTCTTCTTCTTCTTCTTTTTGCTAAAGATTCCTCTCATTTGATTGAGAATCCATCAGCTTAATTCAGTATGATCTTATCTGAAGATGCTTATTTTATCAAAGTGCATTTGCAAGTTCTACATAGAAATATTTTTTGAAGGACCACCAACCTTTGACAGGTAGAAAAAAACAAAAAAATAAAATAAAACAAACAAACAAACAAAAAACCATAATGGCCAGGTGATGATGGCAGACACTTTAATCTCAGCACTCTGGAGGCAAAGGCAGAAAGATCTCTGTGAATTCGAGGTCAGACTGATCAATAAAGCTGATGCCAGGATGTTGAGGGAGGGGGCTGCTCATTGGTCCTAGCTGCCCAGCCATGAAATAACTACTCAGAAACTATATTAATTAAATCACTGCTTGGCCCATAGCTCTAGGTTCTTATTGGCTGACTCTTACATATTAATTTAACCCATTTCTATTAAACTGTATATTGTGATGTGGCAGTGGCTTACAGGCAATGTTTCAGCAGGTCTGACTCTGGCAGTGGCTCCATAGCATCTCTCTAACTCTGCCTTTCTCTTCCCATGCTATAGGCCAAGCCAATTGTTCATTCATTAACTTATAAAAGCAACACATATACCAAATGACCTCCTACACCATGAAGATAGTCAGAACTGTTATATAGAGAAACTCTGTCTCAAAAACTCACAAAAAATGAAAGCAAAGAAACAAAAAAAATCACCTAAATATTCTTTCCTAATATCATCAAATAAGTGGGAAAACTAACAGTAATGGTCATTATTACCAAAAGAAAATACCATAGAATTACTATAGAAATGAAGGGAGTCATTAAGCCTACTATGATTCACTTCTTAATGCAACACTAAACAATTAGGTATTTCAGCACCATATAAATATTAATTTAGATGATTCAAATGTATACCATACATACTTAGCTCATGTTTAGAATCTAGAAAACCATCGTGGAAGGGCATTTGATTTGTTAACTGGATGCTTTTTAATGTTACTAAGTAGTATTATGTTGTAAAAGACTGCACATTCATTTCCCAGCCACCCAGACTAAAAAATTACAGCACTGTTTGGCCTATTAGCTCAGGTTCCTTATTAACTAACTCTTAAATTTTAAATTAACCCATTTCTATTAATCTGTGAATTGCCATGAGTTACCTATAATTTCAATCATTCCAAAGATGCTTAGAAATTGACATAAAAGCACAATCAATAAGAGCCAAGTAAATATCTTCACTAGAGCCCAGCATTGCTACCATAATATACCCTGAAAATTATAATGTGTCTGAAGCACAAAACAAGAACTTTAAAGTAGACTTTATGGATATGAAAAAGATTCTTAAAGAGAAAATTAAAAATCCCTTTTAAAAATCTATAAAAACACAAGAACAAGTAGAAAGAAAAGAATAAAATAGTTCAAGACAAGAAAGTAGAAATGAAATCAGTAAAGAAAACCCAAACTGAAGGCAATCTGGAAATTAAATACTTAAGAAGTTGAATAATAACCTCAGAGGCTAGTCTCATTGGAAGTAAAAGAAGCCCAGGACAAAGGCACAGAAAATATTTTCAACAAAATCTTAGAGGAAAATTGTACTTACCTACCAAAGGGGGTGTTTATCAAGGTAAAAGAAGCATAAAGAATATCAAATAGACTGAACTAGGAAGTACTTTCTCTAGGCACATAATAATCAAAACACTAAACTAACAAAGAAAGAATATTAAATACAGAGAGGAAAAAAGACATATTAGAGCAACACTTAATTTCTTAATGGAGACTCCAAAATACAGGAGGGCTTGGACAGATGTTTCATAAACTGTATGAGACTACAGATGCTGGCTCAGACTACTATTCCCAGAAAAAAAATTCATAACAAAAGATGGAGAAAATAAGACATTCTGTGATAAAAGTTAACCAAAGTCTATCTATAAATCCAGTCCTACAGGAGACACTATAAGAAAAATTTCAACTTGAGAAGGTTGGTCCCAACAACAACAACAACAAAAAGGAACACACACACACATCACCAACACCACCACAAACAGAAAAACAACAAAATAATAGGAATCAGCAAACAATGCTTATTGATAATTCTCAGTATCAATGCTCTTGAGTCTCCAATTAAAAGATCCAGACTCACAGAATGAATGGAAAAACAAGAACCATCTTTCTGCTACATTAAGTTACATACTTTCAAATCAAGGATAGACATCACCTCAGGTTAAAAGGATGAAAAAATATTCTAAGATAATAAACTAAGAAGCATGACAGCATAACTATTCTAACATTTAACAAAATAGACTTCAAACCAAAGCTAATCAGAAGAGATAAGGAAGAACATTACATATTAATTAATGAAGAAATCCACTGAGAAGATATTTCAATCTCTAACATCTTCAAATAGAGAGGAGAAATACTGTAAGAGTCAAGGACAATAGATACCTATAATAAAGCAATGTTTCCCAGATATAACAGCACTGTCACACCGTGGTTGTGACAGCATGATCAGAACCTATACAGTTTCAAGCCAAACAAAACTCAAGTGTGGGGGAAGTGTGTGTATATGTGTGTCTGTGTGTATGTGTGTGTGTGTGTTATATTTTCACAGTTCTTACGTTCTGCTTCTTCCCAGGAGAATTTGACTGTAGCTGATGCTTCCAGAAAGGATCACACAGAAGGAAGAAAACATGACAAATAATTCACAGTGTCCCTCTCAGGAGTCAACTAATATTTGTTTTATATTTAATCCATACATATTGAATACACAGATTCAGACAACTCTATTGCATTCATATTCATCAACATGTTTATTGAAGACTGACAAAATATTGAATACTCTGAGTATTTTAGCAGGAGGCTGCACTCTGGTGTTTTGTGGAGAGTTTTTTTTTCATGTTTAGTGAAACTTGTTAGCAAGGAAGATGCCATATGGTGCTGAAGTCATTAAATTCTTCCCAACTGGACATGGGACTTAACTTCATGCTGGATTCCTTATTTGCAAAGAAATATGTCTGTTTAAGGAATTACTCACAGAGATGTTTAAACACAGGATATTTATATACAATCAACTGGGTGATTGATGCCATCTTTAGTGTCAAGACTAAGTATTTGTGGATAACCATGAGATAGGGATTTGCTGGCAAGTCAGGGGTGTGAAAATCATAAATTATACACTGAGCCTGCATTTTTAATTTTATTATTTAGCATATGAATTTTTCCATGGCAAAAGAAAGAATGTATCATTTTCTGAGGAAATAAACACAAGACATATTTCATAACACAAAGATTCCTATATTCAGCTTAGAACTCACCTATATTTTATATTTTCCTCACTGTGTCATGATACAAATACAAACTCAATCTAGGAAAACTGTAACTTCTGGTATTGGCACAACTTACACATTTATATACAATTCCTGCTGGATACAGACTTCCACAAAAGTCATGTTTCTCTGTTTAATAGGCCTGGTGGGATGCTTGTATTCTTCTCACTGGTTCTCACTATTAATTGAAATCATTTTATTTTCATATGCATACATTGGAATAATATTTGTTCATTTATTTTCAAGTACTAATTAATTTCGTTCTCTTATTCCTATCCTAAACGTTATGCAAAATACAACATAGACACTCAAAATATTTTATTGAAGTTTTTGAATTGTTCAATATTCTAATGATGGTGAGCTTTATCATTTGTTTCTATTCAAACAATGCTCCTGTGGAATTTTAGATCTTCAGGAAGTAGCTCATTCTCTGTGGTCCAGGTGTTTAATCAACAAAACTAAACGTTTTAATAAAAATAGTATTATACTGTTTAACTTTATAGTCCCTGATTAAAAATGTAAAGGTTTAGTTTTATAAATTCACACTACGTCACTTACAAGGAATCTGGCCTTTTGAAAGGTATTCAAGATTGAAAGGCAAATATTTCTTCTTTAAGAGAGCAGTGGGAATGTGTATCATTACCATGGGTACATAAAATGAAAGGTCCAGTGATCATTCCAACTAGGATCACATTTGCACTAGTTAGCACCATGCTGAAGGCTAATTGGTTTGGGAAAGCAACATTTGAGCACAACCATGAAGTGCAAATGATATATAATGACCAGGGAGACAAGCCTCACGTCTACTTATTCCCACTGTTTAGCTGTAGTTATTAGTGGATGCCTGCCTCCCTGCCTCCAGCAACACCAGTGTCTCCAGAGTTCCTGAACCCATTTACTTGCCTTTCATTGCTGGCCTCCCTGCCTGCAGCGCTGTTAATACATCCCAGATGAATTTGTTCCCATCAATTACCATAGAAGTTGTACTCACAGTTCCATAACACATCAGCACTATTACAAGGAGAAAGAGAGACAGAGACAGAGACAGAGAGACAGAGAGAGAGAAACAGAGAGAGAGAAAGAGAGAGAGAGACAAAGAGACAGAGACAGAGAGAGACAGAGACAGAGAGAAAGAGAGAGAGAGAGAGAGAGAGAGAGAGAGAGAGAGAGAGAGAGAGAGAGCATAAACTCAGCTCGTATGTCATGCAATTAAGACACATTACAATAGGAAAAAATGGCAAAAGGGAGTTCTCCTCTATTAGACAGATTATTTGACACCTAAGATGTTATTAGATACACAGTACAATAATGACTTTAAGATGTTTCTGGATGCTGTGAGCAACAGTAGTGATTTTTGGAATGATGAATGTTTTTTTCTCTTAAACTTTCAGAGTGAGGCTAAATAGTTAGCATGAAATGACAGCAGTGTAGAAATAGATTAATTATTTACCTCTGTAATTGTGACTCCCTTGAGGTGTAGAAGGTTACTTTTCTTCTCAGTATCAGCTTGATATATATTTATCCTGATACTAGAAATTATTTGTAAAATAAGAAGCTTCCAACAATTAAAAGTGATAGTGCATCTAAGGCTTGAAAAGTCATAAAATAATATATAAAATTAATATTATGATAATTACTTATTACTGATAAAGACTCAGAGAATTTAAAGACCAATTGAGCTCAAAAAAATCACACAATCATATCATTGTACTAACAGAGTAATTTAAATTCCTTACCTGGAGACTTAGGAAGATCCGCATAGTCAGGGGATTTATATTCTAATAGGTCCATAAAGAATTATGGCACAAATACAAAACCATATGTTCTCGGTAACTCAATTTTCAAATGATCTCTTGCTTTATATCTTGCATTCTCAATGAAGCCAGTCATCACCTTCTACTTAATATTATTATATTAACTTTTGATTCTTTTATCTTGTTATAATTTTTCCCTTGCTAGCTTCTAATTTTTTAAAGATGACAATTTAACTTATGTCCATTTTATGTTTGTGTAAAAACTTTTACTTTAAAATGAAGTTCACAATTCTAATTTTTATTAATTGGTATTTATATGTGATTTATTGTTCGGTGTTTGTTTCCCCTATCTCTAGGTGATGTATCCTAAGACAGCAGATTTCTTTACATACTTGCTTTGACTACTACACCAGCAAGTAAAGTGCTAATACAGAGTAAGACCCAAAGAAATGAACTCTGAAAAAATAATTACAAGAGAAAATAATGATCTAAAGAGCACCCCTAAAATGGGGTGGTTAGGCAAATAAGTGGAAATAAATATTATTTATACTAATAAACCAATAATAAACATAAAAAGTGAGTATAATTATAATACAAAATTTGTATTTCAATGAAAATTGATAGATTATTTTTAAATAAAATACTATTTTAGTTTAAGAGAAGTAAGTGAGAATGTCAGGTGGAAGTGGGAGTTCAGACATCATAGACCACATCTTTTGAAGAAGCTGAAGTATTAAGATAGCCACAGATGGATGAAGAAACCAAGTTCAGCATGTATCCACTCTCATCCAAGAACCACTGTGAAAATGAACAAATGATAGATATAGCTTGATAGTAGCTCAAAAATCTCTTCTGTATTTCCCTCTGGATGCAACCATCCCCAGTGTTAGTAAAATGAATAGACAGACATCCTGACTCCATTAAACCTCGGGGCTCTGATTTTCTCATGTAGCAGAAATCAAAGGATGCAGAACACTAATGAAAATGGAGGACTTAGCCTTGAAACTGAAGGTCATTCTGCTGTCTGAGGAAATTTTCACCGGCGGGGCAGTAAAAATGGAAAGGCAGGAGTTTGTAGTGAAAGAGCTACACATCAGACTTGAGAAAAAAAGGAAACAACCCTAGATAAAAAAAAAAAAAAAAAAAAAAAAAAAAAAAAAAAAAAAAAAAAAAAAGCCAAACTGGGACCATTTCGAAAGGCAAGTGAAACTGAACTGAACGCTTATAATTATAAAGGATGGCAACAACAGAGTATTCGATAAGCATTACTTACGTGTACTGAACTAATCCGATGTATATTTAGGACATAGGAAAGGAAGACAGTGACTATTATCCCCATTAGACACTTCACTGTTTTTGGAGAAATTACTGAGTATCACGGCCAACAATATCATAAGGCATGAGGCTCAAGGAGCAAACTTCTATACGCACTGAATAGAAGTCACTGAAAAGGGCAAATGGAGGCCTGGGTAGAGAGCTCTGTAAGAGAGAGCTCAGCTAGAATGTGAGGCTCAGGTTCAGCTGTGGAAACACAAGAGAATAGCACACACACGAGCACTAATGCACACACACACACACACACACACACGAAACAGAGGCCAGAGAAAAACTGCAGATGGAACAATGTTTTAGTTGAAAATAGAAAACTCTTCTTACCAAAATTCTCTTCTGACTGAAGACTAGGGTTCAGTAAAGCGGGTTTTATTTGTTCTATATAAAAACATGTAAAACACTGTAGTGTTTATGTTTATTTTCCTTGTTTTTATATTTAAAAAGAAATCTTTTCCCAGTGATTGGAGAAGAATTACAGAGAGAAATAAAATGAAGCAGGTATTTTTATGCTCAACTTTCGAATCTCAGAAATCATGTGGCTGCTTATATACAGCACACACAAGAACTATCACTTAGTGCAGAATAGTGGGGAATTCCTTTAATAAGGGCATACACTAAAAACCTGATGTGGTATACTCTGTGTCAAATATGACAATTCTGTCTGGTAACATCAAGACAAAAATAAAAAAGCACCAACTTTCACCTTTCAAAGAGTTTATTAGGTTCTAGCTACTGACATGAAATCAAAGAAGAGGAAATAAAACTAAGTATTCAATGACTTGTGTGATGAGAACATCTATTTAGTAAATTGCTGAAAACAAGATACATCAAGAACAAGCATGTTAACATTATTTATGACTACATGAGAAGGAAATTTGTAAACATTCTATTTTACTAGGAATAAAGTTCCAAGTTTATGAAGTGAACACTTATATAAGAAAAAGACAAGATCTCCTGAGTAACCTGGGAGCATAGGGACCTTGGGGGAGGATTGAAGTGGGGATGGAAGAGGCAGGGAGGGGAGCAGAGAAAAATGTAGAGCTCAATAAAAATCAATAAAAAACAAAAAAGGAACTCTATACTAAATCCTAAGTAACTCAATATATTGGTTCATTCAGTTAAAAAAAGTCTATTCTTGGTCTGATATCACATTTATAAGTAAAGTAATAACTTAATTCTGAATTAACTCACAAACTAAACACAGTTTTTAAATACAAAAGAAAGCAACATGGAAAATTGTATACTGCAGTGTCTGCTAGTAAAAAAAAACAGAATATGAGATTGTGTTGCATGACTTAGATAATTATCATGAAAATTATTGTCTTTTATAAAACAGTCCAGAAAGGAAATTTTTATATAGAGGCTAAAAGGCATGTTCTATGTTGAAAAAATATCATGTCAAAATTGTTAACAAAACTGTGGTATTAGAACAAGGCACTAAATCATAAGCATTTGCTAAAACATGATAATGCAATTATTTACCTTGAGAAATAGTCTGAGGTTTAAGAAACCTCACTGCAGTTTTGGAAAAGTAATCAAAATAACAAATGAAACTACTCTTGCCTCTAATCTGGCTCTCTGATTGAAAACTAGTGTGACCTGTAACATGTTTTCATCAAATATATGTAGAATTGGTTTGTAGAATTTCAAAGAAAATTAAAAGTTTTAAGTTGTAGCATGTTTAATAGGAAATGCAAAAAATCTCAGCAACATCAGTAAGATGGAATTCTGATATCTATAAAAAGTGTAGCTGGGTAATATAGATAATAATAGTTCTTATCACAGCTATTTGAAAATAACTTTGCCATCCAGGACCTGAGACTTTAGCTATAATCTGTGCATGTGGAGGAAAAGAAGCAAAGGGGACTGTCAGTGCACCCTCTTCTCAAATTCCTCATACACAAATGGAAGCACGTTAGTATATGCAGGCACATTAGAATAACATTCACTAGAAATGAAGGAAAGCCTATTTGGGCTAAATTCAGAAGAGTAGCTTGCGAGTAGCAAAGCAAGGTGTCAAGTTGGAACAAAGGATTACATGCTCATACTTGAAAGAAAATCATGATACAAGACCTCATGGGCAGAGTCCAAACATTTTGCTATTATAATGGATTCAGAAATATAAACTTCTTTGTGTGGTTAATTAATTTTGGGACTTTATCAGAAAGGTGGAAAATAGGAAACACATTGAGTAATATACAAAATAAAATGAAAAGTGAAATAGTTTTCATTCTGGGTTTTGAAAAAGTCCACAGGAATACTGGACATAAATCTAAAAGAATCCCCCATCACTTGTACATAGTCTATGACTACAGTATTAAAAAATAAATGAAAAAGTATAAGATATTAGTAAATTATTAGAAAATAATGATTTTCACATAATTATTTATTTTTTGAGATATATTATTCACAGAAGTGTCTTAAATATATGCTTTCTCAAAAGTTTTATTCAAAGAAGTGGTAAAAGGTTTTCATTGGAAAACTGGTTTATATTCAGTTCAAAGATATTTGCATCTTCATAAGTTTATTAAATGTATATAAAATAAATGAGCTTGTAAAAGATATGATACCACATTAGATTAAATGCACTAACAAAAATTCTAAGTGTAAAGATACTTTAAAAGATTGATATATTAACTCAATATAGCTATTTCAAAACCAATAAAATTACTGAGTTAAAGAAACTGATAAAGTTTTCAATTATATATGACAAAAATGTTATCATTCAGCTCATATTTTCTTCAAATGTTCATTGGTCCATTTTGCTGCTACTCAAATGGCTCGATCTCTTTTGTCATCAACATTTTGCCACCCTTGCTGTGATCAAATGTGTGGAATATGTGAGGAGTTAGAGGATAAACCTAATCAAAATGCATCATATGAAATTCCCAATGAACAAGCATATCTTTGGAAACAAGTAACAGATTATGGAGATGTTCCCAGCTAGATCCTTGGGCAGCTGAGGAGAGGGAGACTGAAATGGCCCTTTCCTATAGCCATACTGATGAATATCTTCCATATCACTGTAGAATCTTCACCTGGCGATGGATGGAGATAGAGACAGAGCCCCACATTGGAGCACCGGACTGAGCTCCCAAGGTCCAAATGAGGAACTGAAGGAGGGAGAACATGAGCAAGGAAGCCAGGACCGCGAGGGGTGCACCCATCCACTGAGATGGTAGGGCGATCTAATGGGAGCTCACCAAGGCCAGCTTGACTTATGATAACTAAAATTGGTCTGAAATCAGAAGTACTTTTGCACTAACCTAATATTTATAAATCATATCCCATAACTAACACACAATTCTTCAAGTTATAAGTTATTAGTTCAGCAATATTTTATTTATACCCTGTAATCTTATAGGATAAACCTTTGATGATATAGAGAATTGAAGATCCTTATGTTATGCAGATATATATATATATATATTATATATTATTATATTGTTTGTATATTATACATATTATATGCTTATTATTATATATTATATATAGTCATGTAGAGATATAATGTTTCTTAAACATGATAATTAAAATCAGTGAGTTGATTATAAAAGTAAATAGGAATTTTGCTTCATCATAAACGTTTGTCTACTTTCACCAGAAAAAATCATTTTCAGGTGTTTTCTTCCTTTTCCATCTATTGAGAATATTACACAATGAAAGAAATATATACTTGTTCTTTGGTAGTTTTATAATTTGTTTTTGAGAAATATTTATGTTTAAGAAAGGTTTGATAAATATTTTCTGCAACAATTCTGAAAATAATTAATTGAAAGGAGAAAACTCCAGGTTTGCAGCTTACCATCATAAAGTAATGTTAAAATATGGAACAAACTGCATCTTATCGACCAAAATTTATAATTCTAACCTAGAAGGACATTATTGCGGACAGTTCTAAAGTCCTGACTCGAACATTTAATACAGATCAATGCTGAGAAATGTGATTCATATTTTATAGTTTTATGGGTATAGTGTCTTTCTCCATATATAATTTCTTAATGCTATTTGAATATTCCTATAACTCAGATATACATATACTATATCAAACATTTCCTTGGCACACAGTAAAAAATTTTTATCATTAATAATTAAGTTACTCTGTTCTCCAGTACCAATCATTTTAGAACTAATGTCATATTTCTTTATTTCTGTCAATAAAATTAAATGATATTTAATAGATATTGGTCCCCATTTTATGTGAGCAAATAAATATCTGTACAAAGTCCACAGTTAATCTTGAAGGGGGAAAGTCAAGAAGTCTAAACTCTTCGAGCTTTAATTCACAGTTGTTGCTCTATTGCTTGCAAGAACAAGGCATTGTCTCTGAATCTAGACTTGACAGTAGTACTTGTATCTGCAGACAAAGAAAAGAGGTGTTTTCTGACAAACAACCCATATTCGTTTGTTCGAAATCAATCAGAAAAAAAAAAAAACAGCGTGTATTGGATTATAAACTGTGTTTTATCTATCTCACTGAAACAACTGTGAAGTTGAAAATACTGACTCACTCCTGTTTCAACATTTCACAGAATCAGAGATTCTCATATTTTCCATGGCAGGTTTTTTTTTTATTTATTTACCTGAAAAGTAAGACCAATCTAGAATTGACAATTACAATATGTGACTTAGAAGCTCACCAAGGCCAGCTGGACTGGGACTGATGGAGTATGTGATCAAACCGGACTCTCTGAACTTGGCTGACAAGGAGGGCTGACTGAGAATCCAAGGACAATGGCACTGGGTTTTGATTCTACTGTATGTACTGGCTTTGTGGGAGCCTAATCTGGTTGGATCCTCACCTTCCTAGACCTGGATGGTGGGGAAAGAACCTTGGACTTCCCACAGGGCAGGGAACCCTGACTGCTCTTTGGACTGGAGAAGGAGGAGGAGGGGGAGGGAAATGGGAGGAGGGGGGAAGGTGGAAATTTTTAATAAAAAATAAATAAATAAAAATTTACTTTGTGTTTGATTATGATGCAAATCATTAGTATTTTGTAGTCTGTATTGAATAACCAGGAAAAATATGCATGTTTGCATCTTAGATTTCTTGGAAATATTAGTACAACCTTAAAGGTAAGTGTGAAATGGAACACTGGCTTGGAAGCATTCTGGGTTCATGTCACATCTTCCCGATGTCTCCTCTCCCGTAAATTAACTACACCCACAGAGAGTTGCACGTGAGCTCACTTCTCTGGAAGTGACCATTTGTTGGGCTCTCCCTACTCCATGGCCATTTCATCTACTATAAAAAGCAAAACTGTGTCATATAGCCTGATGGAGAGCAGACCACCACAACCTTCAACTCCTGGAGCAGAACACTGAGATGGAGAAACCCAGAACTGAGTGCCGGTGCCATGTGGTGCCTCTCACACAAAGTGGGAAGAATATCCCATGGCTCTTCCTGTTGCCCATGATAGTCCCTGACTCTGGAGCTTCCCAGAATTGGAGTATTTTGCATTTTAAAAGGCATCTTTGCAAGGTTATACATGATAATAGTGATAAACTGTTCATATATCATGTTATAAATATATATAAAGATAGCAAAATAGAATGTGTCCTCTCTCTACCTACTGTCTATGCATCTATCTCTCTGCATATTGGATACATGAAGACTTATAGCATTATATATTTTATAATATAAATTTATTGTATATATGAAAAGATTCACATCTATAGAAATATATCAATATTTTTATGTTAATATGTACCTAATATTTTATACTTATGAATATTGTTATGCACAAATTAAAGATTACCGAAAAGCTGTATCATTAAAAATAGAAAGCCTGACTAATTTAATGATCATTGGCTTATTACCTTATTAATAGTTTAATACTGTCTGTGTATTATTATAAATAATAGTTTAATACTATCTATGTATTAAATACCAACTATAATCAGTCATGCAATTAATGATAATTTAACTAAAAGACAGAAATCAACAGTGGCAACCTAGTTAGGGTGCCTGAGAAAAAGTAGAGAGCAAATCATAACAATAAAATCAATTTTTCTTCACTAATAACGAGAAGAAAATGTCATAATGAGGCTTTCACAACCTGTAAATTTTTTGTATTCAATATTTAATTATAATTAGCAGGCACTAAAACGTAAAAGGAAAACTAGGAACGGATAATATCACAGTAGGAATGGGTAGTATGATGAGCAATACAACTGGCTATATTTTACTTCTTAGAATGTCATTTCATGAAGTCCAGTTTTCTACAGCTATTCTAAAAATACAACCATGATTAAATTAAATCATAGCGTTTATGCTAACAATTCCTACACTTGGAAGACAAAGACTAGAAAATCAGAGGTTCAAGGTCATGACTGACTTGGACCTAGATGATACCTTGTCACAATGTTTCAAAATAGAATGATTGTTTATATGAAACATTGTCATAAAAGAAGACAACTAGAGAACAATTAAAACACACACATACTTTTGATAGAGCAATTTAAAGAAAAGGTGATAAACCTAACTCAGAATGGCGCAAAGAAATTGCCAATTGGATAAGTTGTTCATTTGTACAAATAGGAGGGCTTTTTAATCTATCTAGCATTTTAGGTTATTATTAACAAGCTATGCTTGGTTACGGTTATAAATACAGTCTTCAGATTTATCAGTAACTGTGAGGAAAGTTTCAGGGCCTTAATAGAAAAGTGTATGTTTTATTAACTAGTGCACATTTTATTTTAAAAGAAACCATGCTGCTTTACCCTACAACCAGTTATCTCCACTGTATTTCATATAGGATGTTAGTCATAAACAAAGGGAAACTTGCACACACATAAATCCAAACCAGGATGAAACCTTCAGATATTTTTAATTATAATCTATTTTTTGTACATGTATTCTGATCACTATTCCTTTCCCCAGCTCCTCCTGGATCCTTCCCACCGCTACACCCACTCAACTCCACACCCTTTCCTTCATTCATCTTTAAAAAACAAGCAAACAGACAAACAAACCTAACAAGAATTTAAAAAATGAGCAAACCAGAATAAAAGAAAACATTTACAGGCACACACACACATACACACACATTCACATACGCATACAGGATAACACACACACACATGCATACACACATGCACACTCACATGCACACACATGCATGCACATGCACTCACATACACACAAACCTTCTGACTTATAAGCAGCTACAGAGTTTCATCTTCACATAAGAAAGATCTGTGACTCCACTCTAAAACATTTGTTGTTTGGGAATTTCAAACACTGACATAGGGCAATAGATCAAAGAGTTCATGAGAGGCAGAAGCAGGCCAATCTGTGAGCTCAAGACCAGTCTGGTCTACAGAGGGAGTTCCAAGAAACCCAGAACTGTTAAAAAGAGAAATCCTTTCTCAGGGGGAAAAAAAGAGTTCATACTTCAGTTGGTGTTTACATTTCTTCTTTGACAGAATACAGAGTACCTTTTTGTATCAGATTTTAGCATGAAAAGGTGAAGTCTCTATGTAGACTCCAGTCCAACTTCTCTGTGTTCAATGCAAGGTGTGTTTTCTTCAGCAATGGATCCTTGCCGTTATTTGTAAACAATAACATTTAGTCTTGGCAACAGCTTGGGGATGTTTGGGGGTTCCCACAGTACCCCTTCAACCAGCATTCCAATTATATGTAACCCAATTCCTGTACTGGAAGCTTCCTGTGATGGCAAGAGACATACGTCTGGGGCTCTGTCTCCTCATTATTTGAAGGTTACATGTAGATTATCTTCATATATGTATTTTGGGTGGCTTCTACTGTATTTGTTTTCCATACTGCTCAAATGACTTTTATATTTACCTGTCTTTTTCTTTATTACCTCCCTAGATCCCCTTTTCCTCACCCTTTCCAGCCAATCCTTTCATTTCAGTCCTCCATCCATCCATAACTATCCGACTTCTAACCTACCATGTTTCCTTTTAAGCCTGGATTCCTCTCTCAGGATAATTTTTTTTTCTAGTTCCATCCATTTACCTTCACATCTCATTATCTCAATGACTGAGTAATATTCCATTATATAAATGTGCCACATTTTTTATATACTCTTCTTTTGAGGGTAATTGAGGTTGTTTCCAACTTCATGTTATTATGATTAAAGGAGCAATGAATATGTTTGAACAAGTATCTCTGTGGTAGCAAGATGCAGCATTTGAGTATATGCTCAAGTGGTGTAGCTGGGTCTTGAAGATAGATCAACTCCCATTTTCCCAAGGAACTGCCACACTGATTTCCATATGACTGTACATATTTATACTCGCACCAGAAATGGAAGGGTGTTCCTTTCTCTTCACATCCAGTCAGCATGAGCTGTCATATGTGTTATTGATTTTAGTCTTTCTGATGGATTAAAATGAAATCTCAATGTATTCTTGATTACATTTTCCTATGGCCAAGGATGTTGAATATTTCTTTAAATGTTTCTCAGCCATTCCTCTTTTGAGTATTTTCCATTTATATTCTAACCCCATTTTGTTGGATTTTTTTTATTTGTTTGACATCTAGTTTCTTTAAGTTCTTTATATATTTTGAATATTAGCCCTCTGTCAGATGTGAGATTTTTAAAAAATCTTTCCCATTCTGTAGGCTGCCACTTTATCTAAATAAAAGTGTCCTTTGGCATGCAGAAGCTTTTTAGTTTCACGATGTGCTATTTATTATTTTTTTGATTTTAGCATCTGTGCTAATGGTGCTATGTTCAGAAAGCATTTTATTGGGCCGGTGGCGGGGGGGAAGTAGGAAGAAATCTGGAGCAATACAAGGAGGAGAAAGCATACTCAGGACATATGAAAGAGAAGATGTATTTTCAATAAAAGGAAAGATACCTTAAAAGAAAATTATAAAAGAGAAAAAAAATGACACCAGACTTTAAAGAACTTCTTATATACCCAGTAAAATTCATTGTATCAAAGGAGAGCAAAATCCTTTAGTTTTTCTTATCTCTGTGAATTCAGCCTGAGAGGAGGTTGAGATAGGTCAACTGTCAGTAAGCTGTAAACAGACACACTTTGGCTGATGTTCACAGCTTCATGCAGCGTTAAGCATGAGTCTGATCAAAATAAGGATACGAGTTCAAGAAGGACAGAGGTGGCAGACTTTTGCCATGCTTTTAGTTACTATTGGGTCTATATGAAGACTCTGAGATTTTTGCTACAGTTTCTAAGGACTCATTATAAAATCTAGGTAAACTTTGTCAATATCACGAGGCATTAAGCACTAAATTAAATTTTAAACTTTAAAATTTAACCATCAAATTTTGAAACTTTAAGGTATTTTTATACTACTTGTTTATACTTGCTAATCATCTTCCAGGATATTAGCAGAGAAACACTTCAGTACAAACACAAATTACTTGTGCACTTTAGAACTGAAATCAACATTTCATAATAGAAAATCTGTTACTTCACAACCACTTTCTACAATATTCTTGGTATTTTTCAAAAATATAAATGTTCATAAAAATAGCACCCCAGTGTTTCCTTTCTGTATTTATACAGAGTGTAGAAAATAATTGTCATCAGGGAGCCTTCATCTAGTAACTGATGGGAGCAGATGCAGAGACCCACAGCCAAGCACCAAACCGAGCTCCAGAAATCCAGTTGAAGAAAGGAGCAAGGGGGCCTCACTTTCATGACTGGGAAATCTACAAAGAGCTGAACCAAGCTTGTGGGAACTCACGAACTCTCTAGACAGACAGTTGTGGAGCCCACATGGGACTGAGCTAGGCCTTCTGCATATAGGAAACAGTTGTGTAGCCTTGTCTATGTGAGGTTCCCCTGGCAGTGGGTCCAGGATCTATATCCACAGTGCATGAGCTGACTTTTTGGAGCCCATATCCTATGGTGGGATGTCATGCTCAGTCTTAATACGGAGGGGAGGGACTTGGTCCTGTCTCAACTTAATGTGCCTCAACTTTGTTGACTCCCCATGGGAGGCCTTAGCCTTTGGGAGGAGTGAATGGGGGGGGGGCTGGAGGGAGAGGAGGCTTGGCAGGGGGCAGGAGGAGGGGTGAGAGGGAGAACTGTGGTTAGAATTAAAATGAATTTAAAGGAAGGTAAGAAAAAAGAAAGAAAAAGAAAGGAAGGAAGAAATAAAGAAAAAAGGAAAGACAGAAACAAAAAGAGAAAGACAGAAAACCAGTTATTCATTGTACTCATATAGAAGAATAAAAACAGCTAAGGATGGTTTAAAGTCCAAAAAGAAGTTGGAAAGGGAAAGGAGACACAGAGAAAATTTGATATGAGTTTTAGTATTAGCTTTATTGGGAGAAGAAAATGAAAAATTAATCCCCACCAGCCTTAACTTGGTCCAGTAAATATAACGGTGGCAATGAGACACTTGTTCAGCTGAAATTTAATTAAAAGTTTTAGGCTATTCCTTTATGTTAGAGACAAGCGAAAAGCAATGTAAAATAACATTTGTGGCAATTAACTCAGTTTAGCAAAAGTCAACAAAGATTTAATTTTAATTTTGATTTTTTATGGTAACATAAAATTCAGAATTATTTCTTATTGTTAATATGAGAATAATGAAGACATTTCACTCTTTTATAAAAACTATGTTGTATTTACAAAACTAATACCTAATATTGAGACTAAGTGACTTTGATAGCTCACAGAAATAAGGTTAATTACTTAAAAGTTTACTAAATTTTATATTGTCTTTACTAATGGATTACAGAGAAGAATTCATAACAGACTCATCAAAATAATTTCTCATTAATCACCAGAAGTTTCCAGGAATATTAACTGGCATGTCTTTTGCACTATATACCTCCTTCTTATTAAGCTGATAAGATTTTATAGCTGTTACATCTGCATCCTTGGCTATTTTATTTCTCTTACTTGGGATCATAGAGTTTTCTCTCATTCCTGTCTCACTTAATCTGTCTTAGCCACACACACTCTTCTATTTTCTGAAGTATTAACTTCTAAAGCACTGATATCTTTAAACTCCACCTAGCCTAAGAATATCCCATTCTGGTTTTCTTTCAATTTTCAGTCATCTTCTTGTTATTGCTGTGATAGTAATCCCATTAATTAGTTTATTTTCCTTCCATGGCTCTGGTTAATAACCAGTACTTCAAGAAATAGAATTCAATCACATTGTTGGGTTTAATTATTTTCTTATATAACATTTTAAATGTACAATTAATTCATTGGGATGAAGTTGGGATTTTTTTCATTTTTATATTCTGTGTTGTTCCATCAACATTCATTTTAAAAAAAAAAAAACTTATATTGATTCTTTGGGAATTTCACATCATGCATCCCAATCCCGCTCATTTCCCAGGCTTTCTCTGTTTGGCCTCCACCCTTTTACTCTGTACCCCAAAAGAAAATTTTAAAAAATAGAAATCAAATTTTTAAAAAAATCACATGACTACTCCTTCTTTCCTGCCTCTGCTTCACAAAACCATCCATTGTAGTGGCATTGGGAGCTGTGATGTGTCACACAATATATTCTTTTGCCCAAATATTATAACTTGTAAGATTCTTTGCAGTGAGTCATGGGTCTGGATCAAGGTTTCTTACTTTTGCTACACCATCAATACTGGACAGTCACTGAGATTCCTCTCAGCTACCCTATGGTTAACCAAGCTGTGGAGATCCTGCATTTGTGTTTCCACAGGGCCCATCCCATCATAGTCTCCAACAGGACATAATTGGGTTGGATTTGGGGGTGATCCACCTCAAAGCCCTAAATGTAAACTTGTTTGGTAGCTGAATTGGTAAATCCAGACCTCCACCATGGTCCCTCCTCCCTACTCCCCAGGAGGGACTGAGCCAGCTCCCCAGGGCTAGTGAGGAATGGAGCCAGCTCATTGCTGCCCCCTTGAGAACACAACTTAGCTGGAAAGCTAGGCTGTATGCTGGAAGAAACAAGGGTGGAGTCAGAGAGAAGCCAAGTAGCCACCAGAGATAGAGGGCTGGAAACTTTAGCCTGTCATGTGACAATACACAGATTAATAGAAATGGGTTAAATTAATATGTGAGAGATTAGCCAATAAGAAGCTAGAGCTAATGAGCCAAACAGTGATTTAATTAATACAGTTTCTGTGTGATTATTTAGAGTCTAAATTAGCTGGGCCAACAGGAACTAACAAGCAGTCTCCCTCCTTACCTTACTACACACCCTGACAAAAACAAAGCTTCAAGTGGCAGTGTTGACCATGATCATCCACATGACCACTGGAGGTAACACAGACTGTGGACATCCAACACAGACACCACATGCATAAGGGGTACAGACCCAGAAATTGTCCTCAGTGGTAGTTCAAGCCTGGACATCACTTAGTCTCGGGTGGCAGTCCAGACCAAGGTCTTCCACATGCCCTTCAGTAGTAACACAGCCTACAGACATCATCACAGATTCTGACTGCTATAGGCTATGGGCTCAGACATGGCCCTGGGCTGCCACATAGGCCTGGATGTGACATGGCCTCGGGTGGTAGCAGGGCTGCTCAAATCAGTAAGGCCCCAGTAGCAGCAAGGACTTTGGACATCACCATGGCCTCAGGCTCGTCACATTGTTTTCTAAATCTTGACGGTCATCTAATATCATGTCTGTAGATCTCAATGTATAGGAAAACTAAGGTAGCATGACTTCTCCAAAATTTAACAGTTTCTCAGCAGTGGTTTCATTAGGAGTGAATTACATTGATGATTATTTACCAATGAAAATCTAGCTTTCTCCCAGGGAGTCTAACTGAGGAAACAAACTACTCCCAAGGGTAGGCTGCATAGTCAGCAGAAGATGCCAACAGAAAATGAACTAAAAGTCATCTTTGGAGCTGCCTTGTCTCATAATGTCATGTATTGTTGGGGCTTCTTTTGTTTGTTTGTTTTTCTTTTTTTCCTTAGTTTTTGCTTGTTTGTTTTGCTTTCTTTTTTGTCTTTTTTAATTTTTTTAATCTTTTTCTACCCTCTAGGTATTTTATGTATGTATGTATGTATGTATGTATGTATGTATATATGTATGTATATATACCAGCTCCTGTGCCTTTTCGTGGACTTTTTTCCTCTGTTTTTCTTGTTTTTATTTAATCTTATTTTTATATTATATTTTATTATTATTCCTTATATCTCTGTTCATTTTCTAATGATAGAAAAAAAGGACATTGATCTGGATAGGATAGACAGCTGAGAGGACCTAAGAGGAGTACAGTGAGGGTAATCAGGGTATGTTATATGAAAAAATTTCTATCCTCAATAAAGGAAAAAAAGAGTTCATTAGATGAACTCTCAGAAAAAAAGTTAAGACTGTTTAACAATCTTAAAGAAAAAGTTAATATGACTGAATGAGTTCAAAGAGAAGAGGACCCCAAATATAGTCAAGAAGTAAATAAACCTGGAGAGGAAGAGGGAGGGGGAGGGAGAGGGGAAGAGAAATGGGAGGAGGTGAAAATTTGTAAAATTATATAATTTAATAAAAAAGAAAGGAAAAATATATAAAAAATAAAACATAATAAAGAGACAGAAATTTGAAAAATTAAAATGAAAAATTTTAGTCAATTTCAAAATCTGTGGAAAGCCTCATGAATAGAATTAAAGGTGAAAGACAAAAAAAGAATATGAGGACAGTTTGGGTGAATTTACAAAGGCAAAACATGTGTAAGCAGAACACACAGGCTCCAGGTGAATCACAAAAGATGTAATTTACAAATCATGAATTTAGAAGAATACAGGCCAAAGGCATAAATAGTAAATTCTATAAAATGTCTTGAAAAAAATCAAAAAAATTATAAAAGAAATTTCTCAAATCTATGAAAAGTGCTGCATGATTCAGAAATGGACAAGGACTTTCAGAAAAGGACTTTAATAGCCCAGGCAGTAAAACCAATTGATCAATAAAATTATTAAGATTCTATTAAGAAAAAATAATTAAAAATCAAATGAGAGTTTTCAGAAAAAGAAAAAGTATTCACTGATATGCATCAGAGGAGATTAATATCGAATATATAAAGAACTCACAACAGTTGAAAAAACAAAATACCAATTTATAAATAGTATAATTAAAATAACATACAGTTCTCCAAAGTAATATTACAATTGGCCAATAATCATATAAAGAAATAACGTTCTCAGCCATCAACAAAATGTATCTTAAGACTATAATAAGATCCATCTCACCTTGACCAAAACAGCTATCCTTAAGGAAATAAGTCATAACAAATATTGGTGAAATTGTGGAGGAAAGGGAGTCTTCATATATTATTGGGGAAAATAAGTCAAACTACTACTACGAAATTCAGTATGATAGTCACTCAGAAGACCAAAATTGGCCTGGCATCTGAGCCACTGTATACCACTCTTGGTAGAGACTGCAAAACTGTACCAGAGATATCCACAGCAGCCATGCTATAGAATAAACCAATGTCCACCAGTCAATGAAACTATAAAGAAACTACCATCTATCTATTTTATCACTGACAGAGTTATATTCAGACATAAAAAGAATATAACTGTGATCATCAGGAAAATGGATATAGCTAGGGATCACCATTAAGCAAAGTAAGTCACACTTAAGTAAATACTGTACATTTATTTCAGTGGTAAATGCTGCTTTCTTTAAACACATAAAGTCATTTAGGTATATCTGTCATTACTATAGAAACTAAGCTATTTACAAGAACACAGGGACCTAGTGTCAAAATGTGAAGGAAACAAGGAAATGCATGACCTATGTGCATAAAAATATATTTATGAAACTGAGTACTATATACTAATGCACTTATACCAATAATATACATACATATGCAATTTTTACATTTGAATTCTAATTAATTAAATTGTATAATTAATTTAAATACGAAAATCTGAAGCCAAAATTGAATATTTCAAACGTTTAAAAAGGAAGTGACTATTCTTTCTAATACAAACATCCATTTACATCCAAAAGAATTCTATAATCATGTATGTCCTCCTCCTGCATTCAAAATGTAGTTGAAAATGAAAAGGAAACTGTTGGAAGTACAGCTGCCTTTAGGGTTTCTTTCATTAACCAGGTGGACACAAGAGCCAAGAATTTCAACAGCCAGCTGCAATTGCTTTCTCCTCTGGCATTTATGTTAAGGCATGTGATTTTTTACTTTATATACATGCAAATTTCATTAGCAACCAGAATGATTTCTTTTTCATTTGGAGAAAGTCATAACGTAGGACTGTGACTGAATATGCCACAGTTTATTCTGCTTTTCACAACTAAAAGTTATTACCGGAACACATTTATTGAAACCTAGCAGTTGCAGCCTCCCCTGTGAAGGGTGGAATTACATACGGTACCACCTGGAGGTCTTATAGAAAGTAAATTAGAAGGCAAAGGACAAAGTATACAGACAAAGTACAGTTATTTATTTTTTAAATGGAATAAAGCGAAATGCTAGGGGTGGGTAAAGGGAACAATTATTCTCTTCTGAAGTTGCTTTTGTAGTATATGTTTTCTGGCTGTGTCTCATTTCTCAATTTGGAAATGAATTGAATAAATGTAGTTAATGAAAGCTTTCTAAGAAATAATCAAAAAGAGATTTAAAAAGCAGAGAAAACACTTACTAATTACATTTGTGCTTTAAATACTAGTTTTTCTACGTTTGTACTGCTTTTTCCATGTACCTGCAATTAGTCCTAGAGAGACTTAGCAAGTATGCTAAGAACAATAAACAAGCCAGAGAATATCTCTTCATCAGTCAGCCACGCTGATGGAAACCTAAGCACTAGAGGAAATCCTACAGAAGACGCTTCTCTGGCCCTTGTGTCAAAATACAATAGGGCAGATCAGGTGTCTACATAAGCTTTCAAAATAATCAAAGACCTGAGCATGGATGTTGAAGAGGAAGCCCAGCCAATCACCTTGTTTGTAAGGCGTGTCCCCCTTAGGCTAATATTTACTTATAAAATCTTGCGGGCATGAGGCCTGACTTCTCTTTGTATTCCAGTGCTCCTTGCTGGAACCTTGGATTTCTAAGTTCCCTTTTCTTTCCTTTATTAAAGCTGGATATTATATATTAAAGCTAGTTTGGTTAATCATAACAGCTGATAAACCATGCCCCTTCATTTGGGCGCTCAACTCGGGACATTTGGGAGCCTTTAGCTCTGGTTCCCGAGCTTCCTGGCAGGGATTTGGCCTTGGGCCTTTGATTGCTTCAGCGGGTCACCCCACACGCAATTTTGCATTTTGCACCACAGCCGCCTGTGCACTCCTGCACACGATCTCAGCGCAGTTTCCCAGACTAGCCCATCCAAACTCTGCTTGTACAGAGCACAGGACGTGCACTTGACTCAGCCCAAGGGCGCTAACCCCTCAGGCAGCACCAGTCCCGGATGAGTTCAGCCTGGCCCTGACCTGCCAGAGACAAGCAGTTACTGCCTGCTTACCAGCATTTGAGGTTGTGCAGCAGCCGGTGAACAATGGCAATGCCGCTGCAGTTATAGCATACACCCGAATGGCTTCCCGGCTTTCTCCACCAGTACTGCCGGCTCGGTTTGGCACTCCCGCCAAGCAGTTACTGCTTGTGCCACGATAGCAGAAGTAAGGCGTGAGCAACCAAGCCAGGGAGCCAGCCGGCTAAGGGACCACAGGGCACGTGACTTGACCCGAGTGCACTCCTGTGTCCACTCGATCCCCTCAGGGGGCGCCCTCCCCCACCCAGCTATAACCCACACAGTGCATGGTCTGTGAGCTTCTATTTTTTAGAATTTCCTTTCTGGTTCTGACTTTTTGGGTCACATGGATCCAGGTGCACCCTGCCACCTACTGGCAGGCAACGGTCATTACGGTAAAATTTCTTTCGATTAAAAAAAATGTCTGACAATATCACTGTTGAAGGCTTCTGCAACCTATTTAATTATACTATGGTTGAGATATTGCAGGATATATATGATATTCCCATAACTTGGATATTTATAGGGCTTGCAATTTTTCTCGTTTTTGGTTTCTTCCTTACATCTTTTCATAATAGAGAAATGATAAAATCATTACAGAATGAATCCAGGATTCTTAGGGCAGAGGGTGAATGCTTAAGAGCAGAGGTTGAATGCATAAGAAAGGGCACAACTGTTTTGAGTGACAACTTTAAGTCGGTTGAGGTATTTGCAAAAACAATTCAGACTGACACCAACCTCCTTAAGGCAGAGTTTGAAGTTCTTAAGGAAGGGAATAGGTCTTTGTCTGATATGACTCTGTCAAGTGAGCAAAATTTAGAACAGGTACAGTCTGATATTAAGGAGAGATTCATTGCTGTGGAGGAGAGAACAGCTGATTTGGATCATAAACTTCAATCCTTGTCTGTAGGAACTGAAACATTATCTGAGAGAATTAAAACTGCTGAATGTGACAATCGGATATTGTCTAAAGGATATGACAGATTGGCTGACAGATTGTCAATATAAGAAGGCACAATTCATGCCATGAAAATTCTATCCAAGCCGGTCGGTGGTGGCGCACGCCTTTAATCCCAGCACTCGGGAGGCAGAGGCAGGCGGATCTCTGTGAGTTCGAGGCCAGCCTGGTCTACAAGAGCTAGTTCCAGGACAGGCTCTAAAAAAAAAAAAAAAAAAAAAAAAAAAAAAAAAAAAAAAAAAAAAAAAAAAGCTGCAGAGAAACCCTGTCTCGAAAAACAAAAAAAAAAAAAAAAAAAAAAAAAAAAAAAGAAAAAAAAGAAAATTCTATCCAAGGATGAGATATTAACTCTACTGGATAAACTTCATACTTTAGAATCCTCCATGAAGACCTTGGAGCATAATTTTGGACAGAAGATCCAGGCCTTACAGAAGGCAATGGTACGTAGATTTGAAAAGACTGAGGAAATTATAGACTCTGATGAACAGGAGCAAATGGTAGAAAGGCAAAATTTAACTCCATCAATGAGTAAAACTCTCCGGGATAATTTCCATAAAGTTCTACCTGTCTTTCCAATAATAATATTAGAAAAGGTGACTGGTTCCCAAAAACCTAGGGTCATCAAGGAATATACATGAGAACCCATCTGTATGAATGATCTCAAAGAAATTAAACAAGCCATTATGAATTTCAGGCTACATTCGTCCTTTGTTAGAGAGATGCTCAAACTTGGTCTATAAGCAACAAATAATGCCCCACGATTGAGTACAATTAATATCAGCTGTTCTAGAGAGAGGATCGCAATTAAATTGGAAATGCATGTTCAGACAAGAGTCTAGACTTTTAGAACAGCAGGAAAGAGTGAAGGGAATTGAGATTTCCCTACATCAAATTCTAGGTGAAGGACTTTTCTCCGATCCTCTAGAACAAGCTAATTATGATGAACACACCTTATCCATATGTACTACAGCAGCCTTAAAAGCTTGGGACAGGGTTCAAGACCCAGGACAGAGAATGGAATCATATATCAGAGTTAAACAGGGTCAGAGAGAACTCTTTAGTGATTTTTTACAAAGACTAACTAAAGCTGTACAAATAGGGATATCTGACCCAGAAGCAAGACGTATAATAATTGAGTCTTTGGCTTATAAGAATGCCAACGTGGAGTGCAAAAGGATTTTTTGGCCTTTAAAGATCAGATCAGTGCCCTTGGACGAATGGGTCTAGCATACAATGAATGTTGATACATTTGACCATGGCACTGAAGCATGGGTAGAAGAAGCGATTTCTAATGCAAAAAGGAGGCATCAAGTTACAAAATATTTTAATTGTGGAAAAAGGTGATATATGAAAAGGAATTGCAGACAATGGATTTCCAGAAATAATAATAATAATAATAATAATAATAATAATAATAATAATAATGCCTCTTCTAGACATAACAGAGGGAGGAGAACTAAGCCTTCAGGTTTATGTAGGAGATGTGGAAAAGGCAGACACTGGATGAATGAGTGTATGACAACAGGAGATAGACAAAGCAACCCATTGCCATTGGGAAATGCAATGGGGGGGCCTCTGGCAGGCCCCCATGGCAAATGTGGTCCAGTCATTTCCGGTTACTGCAGAGAACATCCCTCGTCAGGAAAATTAGAAAACCCATGCCTGCCGTTAACAGCAAAAATGGCCTGAAAGATGAGTTACGTGTATTTTGGCAGACTTCTATGAATGAACAAAGACCAAAGTTAAGGGTGTGTGTAGATAGTGTTTTTATTACTGGCCTACTGGACACAGGTGCAGATGTAAGTATCATTACTCCAGAATCTTGGCATCCATATTGGCCTCTTCAGGATGTAAATGTTCAGTTCCTGGAAATTGGAACACTCTCTCGAGTAAGGAGAGTACAAGATGGGTTGAATGCATACGACCAGAAGGACAAATAGGAAAATTAAGGCCATATGTAACCAATATTGCAGTGAATTTATGGGGCCGTGACCTATTGCAGCAATGGAATACCCAAGTTAACATTCCTGCTGCTTCTAGAGCCTATATTACTGAGGAAAATATTAAAAGATATTACAGAAGGCAGAAACTGGCTGTTCGGGCTGTACAAGAATGCAAAGCAATTGATGGCCCTTCAGAGATACCAACAGCCCTGCCTCTAAAATTGTTGACTGAGAAACCAGTATGGACAAAGCAATGGCCTTTAGCTGAGGAAAAGTTGCAGGCTTTAGAACAGCTGGTACAAGAGCAATTAGATGTTCAACATATAGAAGAATCTACCAGCACTTGGAATTCTCCTATTTGTGGTTAAAAAAAAATCTGGTAAATGGAGAATGGTGACAGATTTCAGGGCTATCAACAAGGTTATTCAACCTATGGGCGCTCTGCAATCTGGAATTGTAGTGTGAAGCGGCGGGGCTGCGTCCCGCCACCCGGCTAGCTTTACCCAAAATAATTACATGAAAACTGTATTCTTTTAAATCACTGCCTGGCCCATAGTTTCAGCCTCTTATAGGCTAATTCTCACATCTTCCTTTAACCCATATTTAGTAATCTGGGTAGCACCACGAGGTGTGCCTTACCAGGAGAGATCTTAACCTGCGTCCATCTCGGAGAGGAGCAGCATGGAGACTCCTATGGCGACTGCCTGAAGCGTCTCTCTAACTCTACTTCCTTGTTCCCACAATTCTGTTCTGTCTACTCCACCTACCTAATTTTCTGTTCTTAAAGGGCCAAGGCAGTTTTCTTTATTAATTAACCAATGAAAGAAACATAGACAGATAACTCTCCTCCATCATTTCCCCTTTTTCTGTTTAAACAAAAAAGAAAGGCTTCAACTTTAACATAGCAAAATTACATATAACAAAACAGTTATCAAGCAAGTATTACAGTTACAATATTTGAATCTATTTTATCTTTTATCATAACTAAGGAAAGCTATAACTATCTATTTATTCTTCAACTCCATCAAAGACTCCAGAAGGATACAATGCTACCTAAGTAAACAAGAAATAAGTAACTTATAAAACTCTAGAAATGACAGAGACAACTCGCTGCCTGGACAGTCACCCAAAGTTCCTCTGTACCGTTGGGGCATCCATCTTCGGGCTTCAGGCCCACAGTATCCAGCAGACATTTCCATGAAGCAGAAAAATTCCAAAGACAGTTCAGTCACTTTCTGCTGTGTCCTGCAGAACGTCTCGCAGACTCCTTCACGAATCAGGAATCCCGAAAGACCATCTCACCTTTAGGCAAGTTCAGCAGTCCTCTCTCTGCGGGTTCTTTGTGTCCAGTTTATGGAACAGTCCAGCCAAGAGCAGTTTCTTGCCCAAATTGCTAACAAACTCCATAAGTAGCCTCTTCGATGCCCATCTTCCTCTTGAAGTAGATTGGTGCTGCCAGGAGCAGACGTGTCTCATTGTCATGAAAAACCCTAAGTTATTAAAACATTAAATGCCATATTCTGCAGTCTTTGAAAGATATGAAGAATGTCTATCTAACTGAAATATGTCTCTACATATCTAGAAAATCTAATAACATGACTATAAGCTTAACTATTATCAATGATTATCCATTAACAACCTATATTTCCTAATTATACATTACAGTTTTTAAAATGAACTACAATCACAATAGCTTAATCAAGATCAGAAATACATATACATATAACAAAATTGACCTTAAAATCTATACCAATGCAAATTCATATCTATATCATCTCCCCCTTTAAATGTAAAAGAACATTTATAAGCAATATTTGGGAAAATGGGCGCAGTTTTTTCTCTCCAAACTGCTTCCTGCTGAATGGGGGCGCTGTTATTTAGGTCTTTCATGGTGTAACCTGTGTGCTAGGTTCCTCTCAGTTGGCAGTTGAGTGAAGTAATTTTTTGAAGATGTTCACAGCAACCTTTCAGGAGGGCGTGGTCTATCATACCATATTGGGATAGAAGCAATCCACAGAGTCTCGTCCTCTGTGAAAACAAAAGAAGAAACTCTTTTCCAAAGCATCATGTTCTTAGATCCAAATCCTGAAGTCATACCGTTAAGATGTCCATTCTGATCTAGCCTGGCAGCCCATATAATGAAATGTCTCTCTGTACTTAGCTCCTTTACAGTCAAAAAAATCAAAGAAAGCACAACAAAATACATAATCCAGACTCTCTGTGAATTTTCCATTTTTATGCGGCTTATTTTCATTCTATCACTTTACTTTATTCTGTCTCTTTAAAGACTTTAGCCTTTTTTTAGGCATTAACTTTATTTTTTTTATATTTTCTTCTTCTCTCTCTCAAGCCTACATACATTCATCCAACACTGTGACTCATTTAAAAGTCTTTTATGTCTGAATCTGTCCTATTGTGAATCTGTAATTTTTTTACTGTCTAGAAACTTGTTTGATTTGAGCCTTTACATTGCTAAGCGCTTAAGACTCTAAGCTGTGACATTCCTAGGTCAAAAACAGGTACTGTGAGCTTGCCACGCCCAGTCCAACACGGCTGAGCCGCTTGTGACTCTGAATGGGTTGCAGCTCTGAGCTGCAGAGCTGCAGGCTGCTCTGGATGTTGGCTCCACCTCTCTCCAATTTCAAAATGGAGGACGTACCATTTTCTGCTAGCTCTGGGGCTGCCAGGTAGGAGCCACACTCAGCACTTTAATTCTGAGACTGAGTGTGCGGCACAGAAACTCTTTTCATCCAAGTTACAATCAAATCTGACACGCAGAGCACTGTGCAGTCTGAAAACATCTCCCTGTATGGCGGCAGAAATCCGCCATGTTCTCCAGCTCGCCTAAGCCTGATTCTGCCATCTGCTCAGGTGCAGGCAGGGAGCAGTGAGCCATTGGCATGGTCTCAGAGTACTTTTTTTCCCCGATCCCAAGCGGGCACACAAACATCCAGTCCATAAAAGCCACTGAAATGGTTTATAGCCAGAATTTGCACTGGCAGCACAGCACCAGGAAGCCGCGTTTTAAAATGACTCAGCTTTTTCTCTGCCGCTATTGCAGAAACAGAAAATCTCTCTACGGCACGTCCAGGCAAACAGCAGAAAGCTGTGTTAAACTCTCTCTCCTTTATTTAAAGCCCTCTCAGGTTAAAAACCTGAGTGGATTTAGTCACCACGTTGGAGCGCCAATCTGTTGTGTGAAGCGGCGGGGCTGCGTCCCGCCACCCGGCTAGCTTTACCCAAAATAATTACATGAAAACTGTATTCTTTTAAATCACTGCCTGGCCCATAGTTTCAGCCTCTTATAGGCTAATTCTCACATCTTCCTTTAACCCATATTTAGTAATCTGGGTAGCACCACGAGGTGTGCCTTACCAGGAGAGATCTTAACCTGCGTCCATCTCGGAGAGGAGCAGCATGGAGACTCCTATGGCGACTGCCTGAAGCGTCTCTCTAACTCTACTTCCTTGTTCCCACAATTCTGTTCTGTCTACTCCACCTACCTAATTTTCTGTTCTTAAAGGGCCAAGGCAGTTTTCTTTATTAATTAACCAATGAAAGAAACATAGACAGATAACTCTCCTCCATCATGGAATTCCTCTGCCCTCTTTATTATCAAAAGGATGGCCTCTCATAGTTATTGATTTAAAGGATTGTTTCTTCACTATACCTTTACAAGAAAAAGACAGAGAAAAGTTTGCCTTCATAGTGACTACTTATAATAACTCTCAACTTACAAGGAGATACCAGTGGACCATCTTCCCACAGGGCATGTGGAACAGTCCTTCCCTGTGCCAATATTTTGTAAATCAACCATTGCAAAGAATACACAAGCAATTTCCCAAGTCTATAATTTATCATTACATGGATGATATTCTGTTATCTGATTCAAACATGGATACCTTAGAAAGACTGTTCGAAGAAGTAAAAATACTTTTACCTAAATGGAGATTGCAGATTACTCCTGAAAAAATTCAGAAAGGAGATTCTGTTAATTTTCTAGGTTATAAAATAGGTTTGCAAAACATTAAGACACAAAAGGCAAAAATTAGGAGAGATAGGCTATGGACTCTCAATGACTTTCAAAGGTTGTTAGGAGACATTTCCAGCTTACAACCGGCTGTTAGGATAACACCTGATATGATAATTCATTTAAATAAAATCTTGGATGGTGAAAAAGACTTAAACAGTCCCAGAGAATTAACAGCTGAAGCAGAAAAGGAACTGACAATGATTGAAGAGAAATTACAGGAGGCACATGTGGACAGGGTGAATCCAGAGCTCAGTTGTATTCTCGTCTTATTGCCTTCCAAAATTTCTCCTACAGGAATTTTAATGCAGAGAGATAATATTATCTTAGAATGTATCTTTTTACCACATAAACTAAGTAAGAAAATAAAAACTTATGTGGAAAAAGTCTCTGAATTAATTATAAAAGGCAAATTGAGACTTCGTCAACTAGCAGGCATAGACCCAGCAGAAATTATAGTGCCTTTCACTGCTGATGAACTAAAAAAGTTGTGGGAAGATAAAAAAAAAAAAAAAACATGGCAAAGAGCTTGTGCTAACTTTTTGGGAGAAATCAATAACAACTATCCAAAAAGCAAGAGGCTTAACTTTATAAAGTGAACTTCTTGGATTCTTCCTCGAATCATCCGTGATGCTCTGATAACCGGAGCCCGTACATTTTATACTGATGCTAATAAATCAGGGAATGCAGGTTACAAACCAGAAGATTTGAGTAAGGTGGAACAAGGTCCTTATGATTCTGTCCAGAAGGCAGAATTATATGCGATTCTTATGGTGGTAAGGGATTTTAAAGAACCTCTTAATATAGTTATTGACTCACAATATGCAGAAAGAGTTATCTTCCATATTGAAATTGATGAATTTATACCTGATGATACAGAACTAACCTCATTGTTTATCCAGGTACAAGACATGATCAGGAACAGGCTTTGCCCTATGTATATAAAACACATCCCATCCCATATGGGTCTGCCAGGTCCTCTAGCACAAGGTAATGCAGAAATTGATCAATTGTTGATTGATAGTGTGCTGCAGGCCTCTGAATTTCATTAAAAAAACATCATGTCAAGAGCAAAGGCTTGAAGAAAGAGTTTTCTATTACATGGCAACAAGCTGAGGAGATTGTAAAGAAATGCCCTACTTGCTCTTTCTATAACCAAACACCACTGCCTGCAGGGGCTAATCCAAAGGGCACTCAAAGGAATGAAATCTGGCAGATGGATGTGTTTCACTTTGTAGAATTTGGCAAATTAAAATATGTACATCACACCATCGACACTTATTCAGGTTTCCGATGGGCAACTGCTTTAAGTTCAGAAAAAGCTGATTCAGTAATCACTCATTTATTAGAAGTTATGGCCATCATGGGTATACCTACACAAACAAAGATGGATAATGGTCCAGCTTATGTCTCTAGGAAAATGAAACTGTTTTTTGCTTATTACAATATTAAGCATGTTACAGGTATACCATACAATCCTATAGGTCAAGCAGTCATAGAAAGATCAAATAGAACTATAAAGGATATGTTAAACAAACAGAAAGGGGTGGAAAATACCCCTAGAAATAGGTTACATAATGCTTTACTAATCTTGAATTTTCTCAGTGTTAATGAGAAGGGCCAACAGCTGCAGAAAGACATTGGAAAATGGAAAAGTCTGCTGAATTAAAACAACCAGTTTATTTCAAGGACGTGCTGACCTCACAATTGAAGCCAGGAGATGTGCTGCGTTGGGCAAGTGGCTTTGCTCTTGTCTCCACCAGAGAGGAAAAATTGTGGATACTGTCAAAATTAATAAAGGTTCGGTTTGAAGAGGAGAAGCCCTTTGGAAAAGAAAAATAATTCATTCACAAAGATGACAATCATACTGATGGTAAGAAAAACATATAAGTTGGGGGCAGGGTTCTTTTCTTATCTCCACAGGAAACCATTCATCTTCAAAGAATTTAAGGGACCCTGGATATTTAAATACTGATGCATAGACACTAGTTACAACCCAATATGTATCAACACGGAACCCGAATAGGTTTAGTAAGTATAAAACATATGTGTGTGTGTGTGTGTGTGTGCGTGTGCATGTGTGTGTGTGTGTATGTGTATGTGTGTGTATATGCATTACTATGCTTTTATTTATACGTATGTAGAGCTGGTTTTGGAGTTGGACTATGGCTCAGTCCCTCTTCAATTCCAACCCTGTTGATAAGAGATATCTCAGAGTTTCTGTCTCAGGTCAGGAGCCATGGTATGGGAAATAATAATAATAATAATAATAATAATAATAATGATGATACTTGATAAACTTTCTTTGCCTTTCCTCATATCTGTGTCTGTCCTTATTACACCTTTCACTGAATATATATATATATAATATATATATATATATATATGTCTGTATATGTCTTTGTAGATAATGTTTACCTTTTCTGTAACAAACAACAAATTTTCCTTCAGTAATCTTTGAAGTTTCCAGGATGAAGATGGGGCCCCACAACATCAACTTCACCTGGTTACTATGATGTCATGTTTTTTAATAACGCTAAAATTAGGCCTGTTTTTTGGTACCAACTGTACAAGAAAGTTTCGAATGGTGCACAATTTTGACAACAGTCTGGCTGGACCTCCTCAAAACACTCAGAGGCTAGTTACAACTTTCTTTGACCAAATGTTAATCTGGGAATTCTAACATCATTTGCTTTCACAGGACCCCCAGAGAAGAACGTTGCCCCCATGTCAGCTGGAAGCAATCTTAGAGGATGACGCTCCCCAACAGAGTTTGCCCTCAGGTTTAGGGACATCATTTAGTAGTTGGTATAGGATTGAGGGAATGGGGAGGTATTATATGGACTCAGGGGTGTTTATTGGAAAAAAGGGGGGATTAACTGGTTTGATGGGATGACTGGTATTTGTGAATTATTGTTTTTAGAAAATTGCATTGGTGTTGATTCTTGTATATTAAACATTGTATGTGAGTATGCTTCTACCTCTATTTATTGTATGAGAGTATGCTTCTACCTCCATTTAAAGCAATTGTTATATTGAGATATTTACCATATTGCAATGTACATTTCTACCTCTGATATTATTTATGTAATGACATTGTTTATGTTTGGAGATAATTTTCCTCTTTTATTGCACAGTTGTTTATTCTCTTAGTCTCCAAGTTAGATAGGTATCAATAATTATATATCAATAGTCATATATGTTTGTCATATTTATATTTAGAATATTCAGGGTTTTTTAGGTACATAGAGATTATATTTAGTATAGATAGTATAATCTTCGACTTCTTTGAAGAGCTGTAGAAAATGGCCTCTAATCTAACCTAGAGTTTTGTACTTATGAGACACAATCACTCCTGGCGACACCGCTCTACTCCTGAGAGAACATTGAGCACCAAAGACACTCCACTAGGAGGTTGTCTTCTTCTTGGCAGAACTGGCTCTTGGGCAAAGAAAAGCCCATACCTTGACTACCGACAAAGAAACAGAATATCCATAAGTGGATAAAACAGGATTGTCTTGCCAAGACAGGGTAGGATAGTTCTACAAAAAGTTCCTTGCCTTTGAAAAATGTTATGTCAGTTGTGTTAGGCCTTAGCCAAAGTTGGTTGCCTCAACATTGCAAAATGTGACTTTGGGTGATTGCCCAGGTTGTCAGTTGTCTCTGTCATTTGTTGCACATTTTGGAAGTTTCTCGTTTGTACTTCCTAGTTGCTTAAGTAATATTACTTCCCTTCTCAGATCCTTGATGGGGTTGAAGATTAGATAACTGTAGTTACCCTCTACTTTATTTAGACTCCTTGAAATAGAATGTTTAGTAAATCTTTTGTTATATGTTTCTTGCTTAATATTGTTTGTTGTTTGTAATTTTATATTTATTATTTGTTCCTATTGTATATGGTTATATTTGGTTTGGTTCTGTTTTATTTAGACAAAAGGGGGAGATGAAGGGGAAGCCCAACCAATCACCTTGTTTGTAAGGCGTGTCCCCCTTAGGCTAATATTTACTTATAAAATCTTGCAGGCCTGTGGCCCGCCTTCTCTTTGTTTTCCTGCGCTCCTCACTGGAACCTTGGATTTGTAAGTTCCCATTTCTTTCCTTTATTAAAGCTGAATATTATATATTAAAGCTGATTCTTCTGCATGGACGGGCTCTGTGGGAGCCTTCTCAGCTTGATCGATCACCTTCCTGGACCTGGGGGGAGTTGGGAGGACATTGGGTCTTAGCATAGAGTGGGGAACCCTGATGGCTCCTTGGCCTTGAGAAGGAAGGAGGGGAGGTATGGGTGGAGGGGAGGGGAGGGAAGGGGGAGGAGGAGGGGAGGGAGGGGGGAGGAGGAGGGAAGGAGATGGAAATTTTTAAATATATAAAAAAAAAATAAACCATGGAAAAAAATAAAAAAAAATAAAGCTAGTCTGGTTAATCATAACTGCCCATCAACCACGCCCCTTCAGGATATAAGGAAACACAAACTCAGTGCTGCAACTATTCTGAAAGGTAAATTTATAGATGGTTAAATTGAATAAGTATACTAATAATATTTATATAAAGTATGGTGTGGTACACCTTCTGTGGAATTTATATTTTAAAAAATCAATCTTCCCTCTCCTGCTTTGTTTTTCTTATCTTACTCTACTATCACCTTTTTTCTATTTAAAAAAAATAGATACAGAATTCTTAGAAAATATGACCTTTTTTAAATATTACCTAGCACTGACCTTCCTTTTGTTTTTACTTTGTTATTTTCTGTCTTCTTATACTGGAAGCATTCACATTGCTGTTTTGGAATAGCAACTTTATTAAATATATGTTTTACAATCTAAGTGTCACATCCATTGTCCTGATGGAACCTCTACTTCTTTTGTGGCAGGGTCACAAACAAATCCATCACTGTATGAACCTGTCCTTTTGATATTCAAAAATTCTATCTGTGGCTTCTGTTTCAATTTCTCCTTTAAATAATTTTTTCAGTAATAATATTTAACATGTATATTATTTTCACTTTTTGTGTTATGATTATTAAAGACAAACACCTCATATGCAATTTCACTTTAGATTAATTAAGACTTACTCCCCAATCAAATGTATTTGTCTCCTCAAATTTTAGTATTGTGATGAGCAAATAGTGTCTTATTATTAGAAAACTTTTCAGTGTGCCACCAAGTTATTAATGAAAACAAATTTTTATTAGCTTAACCAAAAGCAACTTTTATATGTCAACTGTTTTTACTTGCTATAAGTTTTCATGGTTTTTTTTTTCCATCTTCCAAATTCAAATCTTTGGCAAATTGGGGACTACAGAGTAAAAAAATTACTAGAGCAATTGTTTGACATCCAAAGATCCCTGTTTTCTTCCCTTAAAAGCATATTTTAAAATATGCTTAAAAGCATAACAAATCAGAAGAAAGAAAAGATATCTTGGGCTGGAGAAATGGTTCAGCAGTTAAGACATTTTCAGGTCTCCAAACCTCTATGTGGATGGCTCACAACCACCAGTAATCCAGTTGTAGAAGACCTGGCCTCTCTGGACACCTACACCCACAGAGCATACACACATATACATAAATAAAATATAAGTATTAGAATTTAATACTGTGAAATGTTTAATGTGTCCAACTAAATATTTTAGTTTTTATATTTATGCATTTAAAGCATTGGAGAATTTCCTCCACATGTTTTTTTACAAACAATAGTTACATGTGATTTACCTTCCTAAACAGCTTATCTTCCAGATTTAATGTACTCTCTCTTGGTAAGTAAGATACATTAGAAATGCATTTGAAATTAGAACACTGTATCATGAATTTTTACATACCACAAAGGTTTAAAAAATCAAAATTTAATATAATATATACTTGTGTTTTTATTGCTATTCAATACAATCACAGATAATACCTTAATTAAAATTTTAATTTTCTGTCATAATTTTGTTGCTCAGAACCACAATTAGCTGTAACCACTCTGTGACCTTGACTAGTAGAAATATGTTCTTTTTAGAGTGAAAATATATATTTTTTGTGCTATCAGTGCTATGCAGTGATCTTGGTTTTGACTCATTCTCTCTTACTTGAGCACTTATAAGTATAATCTTGAAGGAATAGAAGTAATTCCTATGTGCCAACAACAAAATAAGATAAAATTGCACTCATGTGACTTGAAAATAAAAATTTAAATTTATGCTTGTATAGATGATATACAATCTTTTCTAAATAATTATAATAGTCATACAAGTAGAAACAACTTAACCCCCTTAGTAAAGTAAACTGTGCTTCTATAAATATATCAGTTTAAATTGAGCACTATCACAGCATGTAAAGTCTTCTCCCTATGATCAAATAACTGACATTAAGCAATTTGAGTGAGGTTTACTTTCATTGATGGTTTGAAGGAGCACAGTCAGTTATGTGCCTTATCTGAGGACCGTCATCTGTGCAACAGCAAAATGTATGCCAAACATTTAAAACACAGGTGATGATAAATATTTGAATGAAATGTTCTTGATGAAAGAAAAAGATAAAGTCTATGAGGCTAAATTTATTTTATATCTAGTTATAGAACTTTTTCAGAAAATGTAGCTTCTTTTAGAATGGATACCATAGTAACAAGTTAACCCCATAAAATCAATACATTCTTATTCACATACGTTGTCTATTTTTACAAAACAGTCCCGGTGCCTGCAAAGATAGGTTAATAATTAATCAGATTTGTGAAAAATTATAAATGAGGAATATGTATGTAAAAAATATACCAAGAAAGTACAAGTAGATGGTTTTTAGGACAAAGAATAAGATACCAAGGATATAAAGCAGTATAAGTTTTCAGTGTCTTAGAATTTTCTGTCACTTAGTTGGTGCAGCAGGTGACATTGCTTGTTATCCAAATCAGATGACCTGAATTCCACCCTAGAACCCAAGAAGGTAGGGAGAAAGGATTTCGAGGTGTTGTCCTCTGACCTCTATGCCTACCCGAGGCACACATACACCACACACACACACACACACACACACACACACACACACACTGATACAAATACAAAAATTAATAAATAAAAAGGACTAGTTTAGACCAATTAGGAAAAACTCTTTAAATTAGTTTAGAAAATTGTGTTTAGAATATCTACAATGATATGATATTTATACATCATTTCTAGGGCTAATTTATAAGCTAAATCAATGCAAGTGTGTGCCATTATAAACATGTATTATGTAGAAAATCAGTAATATGACTTAAATTCCCAACAGATTACTTTTTTTAAGTCACTACAAATCTCAAAATGCTTCTTAATAGAAATTCACAAGATGATCATAAAGTTTTCTAGAAATTTTAGGATCTAGCATGAGAAAATGTTCTATAAAAGAAAAAAAACATTATCATGATTTATACTATCAAATGTACTCATTTATTTTAAAATTATATTAACTAAGACAGGCATTAATTTATGGATAGGAACATAGACTAGTGGAACAGATTGCAGAGTACAGAAATAGATGAAAGCTTATATGATAGATTGATATTTGAAATGTATTAGATTATTTGGAGAAAGTTTGCTTTGACACATCATGCTAGAACAAATGAATTTCCATATGGAATGAAAGTGAGAGAAACTCCACATATTTTATGTCCCATACATTATATGTACTATAAATCATATGTCTTACTGAGTAAAAGATAATTGGTACTAAAGAATATCCTTACTCTTTGATGTAGAAAATAAAATTAGAGGAGTACAGAACCAGTGAAAACCATGCACAGGACCAACTGACTGGGACTCATGTGGGCTAGCCAAGATCAGGAGCCTGCATGAGTCTGACCTAGGTCCTCTCAATTTGTTATGGCTGAGTAGCTTGGTGTTCTGGTAAGATTCTAAACAGTGGGATCAGAGGTAGGCTCTGACTCTTTTGAACTGCTTCTGAGCATCTTTTATTCCTACCATGTTGCCATGTCCACCCTTGCTGTGGTGTGTCTGGTGATGGTATGTGCCTGTTTTTTTGTTTGTTTGTTTGTTTTTTGTAACTTGCCTTTGGTATCTCTACTGAGATTGGTTGATGTCCCTGGGAATCCTGCTCTTTTCTGAGAAGAAAAGAAGGTGGATATGGGGGACAGGGGAGAGAGAGGCTGTAGGTAGGGAAAAGAGGAAAAACCAGTGCTGTGATTTAATATTTGAGAGCAAAATAAATAAAAAAGAGTAGGCCCCATACCATATTAGCAATAAATGGCTAATTCAAAAGGAATTAATTTAATTTTTGGAGGCTCTTTGTCTCATAATGTTTTGTCAGGGACTGATGTCTGAAGTTCTGTCACACCTAGTTCTGCAGCTGTTAAGACCCTAAGAATCACACAGAGGTCTACATTAATTATAAACTGATTGGCCCATTAGCTCAGGTTTCTTATTTACTAATTCTTATAACTTATATGATCCCATAATTCTTGTTTTTGTTAGTCACATGGCTTGGTACCTTTTTCAGCAAGGGAGTTACATCTTGCTTGCTCTGTGTCTGGCTTCCTTTGATTCTGGGTGACGACTACAGACTTATTCTTTCTCTTCCCAAAATTCTCCTGTTCTCATTGCCCTGCTTCTACTTCCTGCCTGGATTCCCGCCTATACTTCCTGCCTGGCTACTGGACAATAAGCATTTTATTAAAAATATACAAGTGCATGCTGTAGATTTCATGCTCATCGCCGTTGTCCTTGGTTTCTCAGTCCTCCTTCACCGTCAGCCACATTCAGAGAGTCCGGTTTGGTCCCCTGTTCCATCAGTCCCATTCCATCTGGACTTGGTGGTCTCCCGTTAGATCTGTCCCACCGTCTCAAGGACAACTTCGATGAGAATGAAATCTACAGCAAGGACGGGCTCACTGTGAGCCTTGTCAGTTTGGTTGATCACCTTTCTGGACTTAGGGGGAGCTGGGAGGACCTTGGACTTAACATAGTGAAGGGAACCCTGATGGCTCTTTGGCTTGGAGAGGGGTGGAGTGGGGGTATGGGTGGAAGGGAGGGGAGGGAAGGGGGAGGAGGAGGGGAGGAGATGGAAATTTTTAATAAAAAAAATGAGGAAAAAAATATACAAGTGATGGGATAAAAGATCATTGTCCCACAGCAAGTGACTTGTTTTTTGTTTTGTTTTCTTTAATTTTTTATTTTGTTTTACTCTTTGTTTGTTTGTTTGTTTTCTACACTACAGGTCTAAATTCCTGACAATAAATGTCTGTTGTTACAGTTTAGTCACAAATTTTCAGTCTTAAATATAGTTACAAAATAACATAGCTCTGTACTATCCCTTCCAAGATTCGTGAGACATCGTAGAATATGAAAAGGAATGAATGAAAGAACCTGAAGTGGTAGAGTGTAGTGTAGTTTCTTAAATTGAAATAGTCTTTCCTGGAGAAAGAACAAAAATCTCAATAAACAAAACAAAGAAGCTGAACACTCTGCTATAAGTCTCATGAGAGCCCAAAGGTTCTATAAGCACCAAGCAGTCCCCAGGGAAGAGGACTATTCAGCAGTATGTCTGCATATCAGTAGAAGACTCCAGTGAAGCGTCTTCCTGAACCTCACACTGGAGGGAAAAACTCAGGACTGCAGCTGCCATTATCACTCACACTCCTATACGTATTACACGTGCCTATCAGTAAGTCTAGTAAAACCATCGTCATCAAAATAGGCTTGGATGAAATTGTTTCTTTGGTGTGTGGTTACTCTTTCTACATGGGTTGAGTTGGAGTAGTCACCCCAGGAAAGGTACTATAACACAGATAAGATAATTGCAGAGAAACAGTTAATTTCCTGTATATAACTGTGCCACACTGAGTTGCTAATGGGACAGAGAAGAAATGTGTATTCCAGTGTTCTCTTATTCTTAATTAAAAAAGAAAGTTCAAAATTTTCTAAAACTGATACTATCATCTCAAATATAATCACTATAATCTCTCCTTATTCTTTGATTTCTAAATTCTACTGGGAATTTTTAGTATTTCATATTCTACTTTAAATTATTTATAAATTTTATTTTATATAATGATAAATCATATACCCAAAGGAAAGTTACTCATGTGTTGACATAATGATACTTAAAGTAAAAATAACATTTTCTACACACCTCTGTTTGTTTAGAGTATATATCAAATATTACTAAAGACTGTGTTTCTGGAGAGTATGCAATTTAATTACTGTGTAAGTAACAGTCAAATAACAACTTACGCATTAAATTATCAACCTGTGATTTAAATTCATGAGCAATATTCTTGTTATAAGAATTCTGACAACCAGCAGAGTGTTGGTGGCACACACTTTTAATCCTAGTATTTAGGAGGCATAGACAGTTAGATATCTCTCAGTTGGAGGCCACTTGGTTTACGAAACAAGTTCCAGGGCAGCCAGGACTATTTAAGAAAGAAATCCTCGGAAAAAAAAAATTGACAACCTCCACTAAAATATTTGCTAAATATTTTCACTTTTCCTCATGCTATTTTAAGAAATTATCTTAATATATAATTCAAGTACTACAATGAAATGGAGGACACTATGCTCTTCTCTTCAGTTCCTTTACTAAACTCTTAAAAAATGAAGATAGGAGTTCGAGGCCAGCCTGGTCTATAAGAGCTAGTTCCAGGACAGGCTCTAGAAACTACAGGGAAACCCTGTCTCAAAAAACCAAAAAAAAAGAAAAAAAAATGAAGATAGGTTAAAATGTCTTGAATTTTGCAGATTGTATGTGTGTGTGTACTTGTATGTGAATCTAAATAACAAAATGTGAATGGATAATCTGAGTGTAATGAAAGCAACGATTCTAAGATAAAATTTAAGTCACCTGGAGAAGTTGTTCAGGGATATCTTTTCTACAATCCTTTAATTTAAAAACTTGTAGATAAATGCTGGTATGTCAAGGAATATTCAAAAAGAGATGAACCCCTAGATGTCCTCTAAATCTCTTATTCACCAGCTAACATCTTTGCTTGTGGACATATTCAATTTATCCATTAAAGAATTCTGTACTATCTGTTCAAGAGTAATTGTAGTAATTTCATTTCTTTGAGAAAAAATAATTATATGATACTTCTAATTAAATTATCTCTTTCTTTGCTAATTATAATGATATAATCTTAACCAAAGAATTAATTTTATTTGAAATCATTTGCTTGAGTTGAGGATTATTCATGATAGTGAACTACAAGGGGGCAGAAGTTAATTATTTGGAAGAAATCAAATCAATTTTTTAATCAAAATTGTTATACAATACTATGCAAGTAGAAATTGTTTTGCTTTCTTTTCCTTTTTCGACTTAATTTAATCTTCTCAATGATGGTGATTAGTTGTGATCATTCACTAGCCCTTCTCTCCCTGGGCTCATTGATAATCACTATTGGTGTCTGACACAAAGCTCAGGAAGCTCAGAAGATTCTTTTACCCAGAGCTCAGGACTACCAAATAAGCAGAAGTTTCCCTGGCAAAGATAAATGTTTAGAATATCTACAAAGAGCAAATGAAAAGATCCAAGGTCTTGAGCCTAATACGGTTATAGAAATTTTGGTCCTGATATTTCTAGCAAATAGAGGTCATTGCCACATCAGTGCAGTGCTGGGAAAACTGCTGACATGTTGTCTAAGTAACGCAAAGAAATGTCTTTTCTACAAAGGACTACGATTACAGGATACGATTGACTGAAGAAAAAAAAGAAAACTTTTATCAAGCATTCAAATTGATCTACCTCTTAGGATCCCAGAAAGGATGTTCCCACTGAGATAGATTTATACATGTTAATTGAGATGCTTATGGACTTGATTAACTTTTGAGAATTTATTTATATTATTCTAATAGTCTCATGTAATTCTTGGTGTCCATTGCAATATATATAAATTGTCATTATTAACTGAATCATCTTAGGTTAGTAAAGGATTTGACAACTATGTTTATTTTCTTTCAACGTATTTTGATCTTTGTATGTTGCTTTTCTGTGCCTATTATATTTCTTGCTGTTTGCATCTTTTCTTTCCTTCTACTGATTCCTTAATTGTTTTCATATTTCGCTAATTTCCTGAGATGTAACAGCAGGGTGTTTCTCTCAGACTGTCCAGAAATTTTATATGAATGCATTAGTTGATATAAACATGTGACCTAGTATTTTTAGCATATCTCTCCATATTGGATATGTTGTTGGAGCTCCATTTTCATTTGTCTTGAGACATTTTCATTTTCTTCTTAATTTCTTCCCATCCTACCATTTGTTCAGGGTATGCTGCTTAATTTCACTTAGTTGGATATTTAAGGTTTGTTAGTAATTCATACATAATTTCATTACATTTTGTGGAAAAATTCTTGAGATTTTAGCTTTGAAATTTGTTAACATTATTCTGACCAACAAAAGCATTTATCCCTAGAAATATTCCATGTGATTTTGAGAAAATTGCCAGTCCTGAAGTTGTATGGATGTTTGCTGTATACATATGAATTACTTCTTATAGAAATGGCTATTGTGTCAGTAAAATTTCTGTCTCTGTATAGTCCTTCAATACACAGTGTATATTGCCTGCTGTACTTAGGACTATCCTTTGTTTGTTTTGGATACATGGAAGAGACTATATAATCCTTTCCCTTCCAATCTATACAACTTCTGACTTATCAAGTTTAGGATCTTGTTTTGATTTATCTATTCATTCACTGCCTCTTTTAATTGAATAATTAAATCAATTTATATTCAAGGTAATTCTTTTTAAACATTTTAGACTTATTTATGTTTTGCCTGTGTGTATGAATGCTCATCATGGGTTTGCACGGTGTCAAGGAGGCCAGAAAACAGTGTCGGATCCTCTAATGCTGGAGTTATACTTATGATAGATGACTGTGAGCAGACAAGTGCATGCTAGTCATCAAACCTGAGCCGTCTAAAAGAATAAATAGTAGTCTTGACTTCTGAGCCATCCCTCAAGCCCCCAAGGTAGTTTGTGAGACACATAATTTTAATAATTTTACAGACTTGTATTTATGTTTTATCTGACAGATACAATAAATTGTAGTATTTTATTTGAAAATCCTGAAATTCATATTTAGAAATGGTAGTCTTACCCTGGAGGCTAACACCAGGGTATTCTAAGATAATGCTGACATTCAAGGCTGTATTGTTTTTCCCCCAGCTAAAGAAGCATTTAAGTGAGTCATGGCCCACAGGGACTGAATTTCTTCCCTAGCTAATAACTATTCACCAGAGCACAGTGGAGCAAAGAATGAGTGCTTTCAAAAGCTCCCAACTGATTGTAAATGAAACAGGAAGAAAAGAGAGGGTAGACAAGTAGGTAGTAATTCTGGGAAGAATAGAAGTAGAAGTAGAAATATGGTCTACATACATTATACATGTTCATGTATATATGTAGCTCTCAAAACATTAAGAGATTTTATGTTTGCATGTATGTGTTCAGTCTCTGTCACATCTATTTATTCATTTAACATCAACAGTAATAGCATTCAAGGGATGTTATGACATCCACAGACCAGATGATAAGAATATAGCAGAAAGGGTACTAGCCTTATTAAAACTCCTAGAGTTCATGAATATTAGATACAGTGGGCTAAGATTTGGTAAATTTTCTCTCCATAATGCTTAGCTTGTATAGTGACTCACTCTTAGAATATATTCCTAATATTAGTTAGGCCTGTTCTCTAAACATGTAAACCACTATACCCACGTATGCTCAGGAACCAGGTACACATTTATTACTTTGAATTTCTTTAAAAGCAGCTTATCAGATTACTCAGGCTAATTCAACAGGAATCCATGATGAGTGAGTATGAACACACATATTTTCTTAAAACATACCATTTTAAAAGAATTCCTGGAGGAAATTCAAATATCTGGATGTTTTGAAACACCATATTTTTAATATTCTTACTAGGCCTATGTTCAAAGTTTCTCACAAGTTTGTAAAAGACAATGAATTGATAATAACATGAAATAAGTTATACAAGAATATATCTGTTAACTAAAAAGTTTCATAATAATTAGTAATAAATAAGAGCAAAAGTTAATTGCCAAGGTAGACAATCTACAAATAGGTGTAAACACAAACAGCCTGTCTGCACTAATCCCCCTTTAACTCTTTCTAACTCTGTTGTTTCAGTGACAACCAATCTGGTGCACAATCTACAATTAATGAAATGCAGGTGTGCTTGAGTTTTGCACTTAAAAAATGTACTTATGTTGTTTGAAAAAAAAAATTTAAAGACAATACAATACCAATGTGAAAATCATCAAGTACCAGAAATATACTAACAAAGGATGGAAACAACCCACAGTGACCCGGTTGTGATGTCTTTTAACAAAAACAAAATCAGTATTGCAAAGAATCAGTAAGGGTGGAATAATGACACCCATTTCATGGCAGTAACACACAGCCGTCTAATTGAAATTAAGGCCAGCTCAACAGGAGGAAATCCATTTGTGGTTCTGGAAATGTAGCCAACTTCCCAGGGCTAGCCTGTGGGCCTTAAAGGAATATCTGCTAGCATCACTTTACAGAAACAGCATAATCCCTATCTGTTGTAGGAGGGCAGCTTGTTTGTTTCCCAACTATTTAGCCCTGACATAATCACACAGAAACCAAATTATTTGCAATACTGTTTGGACAATAGCCTAAATGTATTTCTGGTTAACTCATATCTTAAATTAACCCATCTCCATTAAACTATGTATTGCCACAAGACTACAACTTACCAGGTAAAGTTCTAGTATCTATCTGGGGGTGGGGAGGAAATGAGGGAAGAGAGGGAGGCTACAAGGCATCTCACTGACTTGGCACTCTTTCTCCCATCATTCAGCCTAGCTTTCCCCACCCTGTTCTTCCCTGCCATAGGCTCAAAGCAGTCATTTATTAATCAATGGTAAGCACAGCATGCAAAGGAGAGTCCTACATCATTCTAAATATTTAGCTGCATTCTAAATATTTATTTTTGTACCTCAAAAAGTGTTACTCCTTATCAAAGAAACTTTTCTTTGCATCAGAAAGAGGTCATGATAAAAAAAAAAATCCACAATTGGTCAAAATGCAGAAAACAAATGATCAAGGGGTTCCAATGACCAACTGGTACATCTATCGCACAATTTCTAAACCTAAAACTTGAAGAAAATAAGAAAACAGGAGGCAGAAAGACTATAAAAGCTAAAGGACCAGAAAATCTGCTGTGAGGTTGTTTCTTCTAGAAATGACAGAGATGCTTCATCAGTATGGCTTACTAAAACAACCTGAAGAAGTGCTGCACTAATAGACATGGTAGTGCATGTGTGTGTACGTGTGTGTACGTGTGTGCATGTGTGTGTATGTGTATAGATGTGTGTGTGTGTGGTACTCCACGTGCATGCACAAATGTATTTTGTGGACATATGTGTGTGATAGTGTATATTTGCATGCATGTGCTGAGTTTTTATTTATATGTGTGTATGTACATCTGTGCATGCATTTGTGTGTATGTGCATTTCTATGTATTTCTACAAAGTCTTATGCATGTGTATGTGGGCATCCTAATGTGAGTGTTTAAGTGTATTTTCCATGTGTGTGTTTATGTGTATTTTGCATGTATGTTTGTGGTGTTTTCTGGCATCTACTCATCTACTGTCATATAGGATCACTGTTGATCAAATATTAGATTACCTTCACATTACACATCTCTCTAAGGCCTTACTTCTAAACAAGATGGTAGGAACCAGTTTCCAATAGCCTCAACGGCACAATGTGAATTAAATTTGAGGCCATCCGACCCATTAAGAGCAAGACTCTCAGCAAAAGATACACATTTTTTTTTCTATTTTTATTTCTTCTCTGCTTTGCTTACTAATATTTATTATTTTTAGTAACATTCTAGTCCATTTTTAACAATTATGCAAAAAAAACTCTAGAAGCAGATTTTGACACATTCCAAGTCAGGCAGGACTGAAGTATGTTTTCATTAAATTAGTTAGTAGGCCACTTGGTAACGTATTCTAGATTTAATCTTGAAGTGTTATCAATGAAAATATATAATTTTATGATGAAAAGATTCTTGTATAATATAAAAATAATGTAAAAATAAAAAATATTGTGTTGAAAGTATTCATTTATTTATATAGACATTTAAGAAATGTTTTGTAAATAGAAGTCACTACATTCATTTCCTCATGGCAGATCCTCTTTCTGCACTCCATCATATTGCAACTTCTGTGACCAGTTTAGCTTTCTTAGGCTTCAGTCCTAACATACTACTCACTTCTTAATAGACATATTAACTAAGCACTCTACCCCTTGGTATTCTTCAGAACAACTATGATAGGATAATTAATTCCTTGTTTATATATGTTTCAGAACTAAAAGAAGTAGTTTGTGTAGGCAGAGACTGCTCTTGTCTTTTTTAAACACCCAGACCTGAAATAATCACACAGAAACTGTATTAATTGCAATACTGTGTGGCCAATAGCTTAAGTGTATTTTAACTAGTTATTACATCTTAAATTAACCCATTTTATTATTTTAAATTTTACCACTAGGCTCATGTTTTACCACTAAGGTTTCCAGGCATCTATCTCCTTTGGCAGTCTCAAAGCATTTCCTTGACTTGGCCTACTCTCTCTTTGTCTGCTTGAAATTTTGCCTTGTCCTATTTTGCACTACTATAGGTCTAAAATAGCTTCTTTATTAACCAATGCTATCCATGGCATATATACAGGAATCCCACATCACCTCCCCTTTTTGTCTAATTAAAAAGAAATGTTTTAATTTTAACATAACAAAATTACGTACAACAAAAGAGTTCTTAAATAAGAATTATAGTTACAATATTTATATCTACATTATTTTTATCATAGCAAAGGAAAGCTATAACTATCCATTTTTACTACATCAAAGTCCCCAGGAGGATATAATATCACCTAAATTAACATGAAGTTCATTGTAAGCAACTTCCAAAACTCTAGAAATGACAGAGACATCTCACTGCCTGGACAGTTACCCAATGTTCTTTTGTAATGTTGGGGAATCACTTTCCTCCTATAAGTTCATCATATATGTCAGATTTTCCATGAAGCAGAAATTTTTCAAGATAGTTCTTTCTATGTTGGCAGTTTGTCAGTCACTTTATTTTGTGTCTTGCAGAATCTCTGGCAGATTCTTTCATGAAGCACTTTCAGCAGTCATTTTTCTTTGGGTCTGCATGTCCAGTTCATACAGCATAACATCAAGCAGTTCATGCAAGAGCAGTTTTTTGCCCAAATGCCTAAAAACTTGATAAGAAGCATCTTTGATGCCAATCTTCCTTTTGAAGTAGATTTGTGCTGCCAGGAGCAAATGTATCTCATTGTCATGAAAATTTCTAAGTACTTTAAACATTTTAAATATCATATTCTGTAAGTCTTTGAAAGGTTTGAAGAATAACTATCCATCTGAAATATATCTCTGTACATCTAGAAAACCTAAGTAACAGAACTACAAGCTTGACTATTACAGATAACTATCTATTAATCTATATTTTTAAATCATATACTTTTAAATGAGCTGCATAAACACAATACCTTTATCAAGAGCAGAAATATACATATAAGAAAATTGACCTTAAATTTGTATCAATAATCCAAGATTAATACAAATGCAAAGTTTTCATCTCTATAGCATATCCCTCTTTAAATGAAAATATTTATAAATAACATTTGGAAAATTGGATGTAGTTTGTTTTAAAAAACTTCTTTCTGCTTTTTAGTGGGTGAAGTTTTGGGGGGGATTACTGAGACCTTTGGGGTGGTTCTTGGTCAATAAAACCACATTAGTCTGGAGAAAAATCCACAGGTTCTCATCCTCTGCGAAAATAAAAGCAGAACCTTTTTTCCAAAGCAACATATTTAAATTTTGAAGTCAAGATACCTTTAAAATATATGTATTGGTTTAGTTTAGCAGTCTTCAGAATCGAATGTCTCTCTGCAGTCAAAAAATTTAAAGAAAACACAATCGTATGTAAATCCAGATACTCTGTGTATATTTTATCTTTATGTGGCTTATTTTGAGGTTTATTTTTATCTGAATATGTCTTTATTGCATGTCTTTAATTATTTTTGACCAGGGTCACTTTTAAAATGGTAAGCAGCTTGGCTGTAGAGGCCCTGGATGCTGGCTCCACCTCTCACTGTCTTTGAATATGGCAGAGGAACTTTTACCACCAGCTCTGGGACTGCTGAATAGGAGTCACGCTCACCACTTTAGCTCTGTGAAGGAGTGTGCAGCACATAATCCCCTTTTATCTGACTAAAAACTAAATCTGCTATGCAGTGCACTGTTTAGCCAGGAAATATTTTGTTTATGACTGTGGATATCCATCGTGGTCTCCTAGCAGACCAGAGTGGACCACTTGTTCGGGCAGGGGTGCTGAATGGCAGGCATGTTCTCAGCTACTTCCCTCCTAACCCTAAGAAGGCATACAATGACCTGGATCCAAAGCTTGTGGCTGGCAACATGGGTAAGCCCCATGTTAGGTGCCATTTTTAGGGGAGACTATTCTTTTGTTTTTTGGCAGTCCAGACCTTAAATGATCACACAGAAACTGTTTAAATGCAATAGTGTTTGACCAATAGCTTAAGTGTGTTTTTAGCTAGCTCTTACATTTTAAATTAACCCATTTTATTATTTTATATTTTACCAAAAGGCTAGTTTTTACTGGTAAGGTTTCCAGGCATCTGTCTCCTTTGGCAGCAACATGGCATTTCTTTGACTGTACCTACTCTCTCTTCTTTTATCTGTTTAGAATTTTCACCTTACAATATTCTGCACTGCAATAGACCCAAAACAGCTTCTTTATTAACCAATGGTATTCACACAGAGGGGAATCCCTCATCAGTAGTGGATTTACTGTGCTACTTTACAGAGTAATGGTTAAATAGTACAACCACCTGCATCTACTGATGAAGAACCTGAGAGTGTGGTACACAGTCCACAAGCTAGATGTTTTAGTCATTAAGATTGGTACCACAGCCCTGAAAAAACTTCTAGACGGTTGCTGGTACAAATCTATGGAGGAATACCAAACAAGCTGGGCCTCCCCCACAAAGGGTAGACAGAGTCAGCAGCAAGAAGTGAAGGCTAGAAGGATCATGGCTTTGCACTGGATCCACTTTATAATTGGGCTCATGGCTGAAAGGGTCTTCCTACTCTGGTGAAGTGTTAGTCCTCAGTTAGTCCTGGAACACAGACCTGTCCAGATTTGTGTCTTCTTAATTTGTTCCAGATGCAAGCTATCTGTCAACAAAACTGTCAAATATCTTGCCCTCTCAATGCCACTAATGAGGATAGTTAATACTGTGCAAGAGAGGTTTCTGAATGTGGGTTAGTAAAATAAAACAGTGATGGATAACTTAAGATGAAAAATATAGTGTGCATGGTTTGATGGCTGCCTTGAGTTCTAGTAATGTTTCTTTTACATAAGTGGGTGCTTTTATATTAGGGGCATAGATATTCAGGACTGAGACTTCATGCTGATGGATTTTTCCTGTTATGAGTATAAAATGTCCCTTTCTATCTCTTCGGATTGATTTTAGTTTGAAGTCAACTTTGTGAGAAATTAGTATGGCCACACCTGCTTGTTTCTTAGGTCCATTTGCTTGATAAACCTTTTCCCAACCCTTTACTCTGAGTAGATGTCTGTTTTTGTGGTTGAGGTGTGTTTCTTGTAAACAGCAGAATGTTGGATCATGTTTTCATATCCAATCTCTTAGCCTGTGCCTTTTTATAGGTGAATTGAGTCCATTGATATTAAGTGATATTAATGACCAGTGGCCATTAATTTTCTTTTGGTAGTAGAGATTGTGTGTTTCCCTTCTTTGAGATGTGCTGGTGAAGGGTCACTAGATGTCTGAGTTATTGTGGGCATTGTTGGACTCCTTGGTTTGTGATTTTCCTTCTATTACTTTCTGTAAGGCTGGATTTGTGGCTACATATTTTTAAATTTGTTTTTATCCTGGAAAGTTTTGTTTTCTCCATTTATAGTGAACAAAAGCTTGGCTGAGTATAGTAGACTGGGCTTGCATCCATGGTCTCTTAGTTTCTGCAGTACATCTATCCAGGACCTTCTGGCTTTCATGGTTTCCATAGAGAAGTCAGGTGTAAGTCTGATAGGTTTACCTTTATACGTTACTTGACCTTTATCCTTTGCAGTTCTTAATATTCTTTCTTTATTCTGTATGCTTTGTGTTTTGATTATTATATGGTGAGGGGATTTTTTTTTTGATCCAGTCTATTTGGTGTTCTGTATGCTTCTTGAACCTTCGTAAGAATATATTTCTTTAGAATGGGAAATATATTTTCTGGACCATTGAGCTGTACTTCTTCTCCTTCTTCTACCCCTATTATTCTTAAGTTTGGTCTTTTTATTGTATCCCAGATTTCCTGAATGTTTTGTGATTAGAATTTGTTTGATTTGCTGTTTTCTTTGATCAGTGCATTTATTTTTTCTATGGTATCTTCAGAATCTGAGATTCTTTCTTCTATCTCTTGTATTCTGTTGGTTATGCTTGTTACTGTAGTCTCTATTCATTTACCTAGATTTTCCATATCCAGCCGAACCTCGATTTGTGTTTTCTTCCTTGCCTCCATTTCAGTTTTCAAGTCTTGAAATGTTTCCATTATCTGTTTGATTATTTTTCCTTGGTTTCCTAGGATATCATTTATGGATTTACTCAATTCTTCAAACTTTTTGTTATTCTTCTCATCCATTTCTTTAAGGAAGTTTTTCACCTCCTGTTTAAGGGCCTCTATCACTTTCATAAAGTCAATTTTTTCTGCTTCTTCTTGATTAGGGTTGGCAAGAGACTTGACTCTAGAGGGGTTTGCAGGTATCCAGGGAGATGCCCCCAGCTAGTTCCTTGGGCAGCTGAGGAGAGGGAGCTGGGAAAGGCCAGATCCTATAGTCATACTGATGAATATCTTGCATATCACCATAGAACCTTCATCTGGTGATGGATGGAAATAGAGGCAGAGCCACACATTGGTGCACTGGACTGAGCACCCAAGGTCCAAATGAGGAACAGAAGGACGGAGATCATGAGCAAGGAAGTCACGACTGCGAGGGGTGCTCCCACCCACTGAGATGGTGGGGCTGATCTAATGGGAGCTCACCAAGGCCAGCTGGACTGGGACTGAAAAAGTACAGGATAACACCAGACTCCCTGAACATGGTGAACAATGAAGGCTGCTGAGAAGCCAAAAACAATTACACTGGATTTAAATCCTTCAAATGGCTTTGGGGGGACATAGCCTGTTTAGATGCTCACCTTCCTAGACCTGGACTTCCCACAGGGCAGGGAACTCTTACCACTCTTTGGACAGGAGAGGGAGGGGGAGTGGAGGGGAGAGGGGGAGGTAAATGGGAGGTGGGGAGGAGGCAGAAATTTTTAATTAAAAAATAAAAATAAGTAAAAAAGATGAAAAATATAAACAGAAGAATGACCAGACCGAACCATATATAAATAGAATTACTAGGAACATTTTTATTAAATATATATTCATTCATAAATATATATATATATTCATCCTCAAATATAGTGTATTAAATGGAGTCAAAAGGCATGGTGTTTAATATTGTTGACATTCAGCACAGACCACTCATGCAGAGCACAAAGTAAATGTTAATACCTTTCTTTTTTCCTACTGAATAGTATGTTTTTGTTATGTTGCATTCAGCCTTCAAAGGGTTGTTTACAACAAGCTTATCTGAACATCAGAATACTAAGCCATGTGAAATATCAAACTATCTATAAGAATGTGAATGTTTGAGATGGAGTTTCCTATAACATTTGCTGTTTTATAATATGAATATAACAAAAGTTTTTTGGCATATTCACGATCATTGAAACATTAATAATGCCTTAGATATTCCATATTGTTCAGTTTTTTAAAATTTCATTCACAATTACTTAAATAATCAGAGTTTCAGAAATAAATTATGTTTCACAAATTATAGAAGCAAAACTTACAAATAAATACAGATCATAAGAAATTTTCTCTAGCAATAGAGATTTTAGTGAGCCAGTGAATGGTATGCTCAATGGTTATTATATTATAGGATTTATTTCTTAGTACTCCTTTGAGGTTTTATCTTTACTTTTAGAAAATATAAAAAAAAGTTGCAAGCCCTATAATCCATCCCATGACTGCTTACAAAGGCAAAGCAGACAATAGGATTTGAAAGTTTCTGGCTATCATTTTAAGTATGGATTTGACTGTAGAGTCTTCTTCATTTTTTTTGGAAGTAGCTTTGTTGATCACAAGTAACAAAAGCATGAATGGTTGTTAATCAATATGGAAAAAAATTCAATAACAATGCTTACAGAATCTCGACTGGACTTTCTTGAAGAGCTTTTGGTGCTGACATTCCAAAGAATGCCTTCTTTCATTTTAGCTCTCTCCTTTGTGAATGAAGACCACTCTGTAGTCTATTATCCATCCTTTGGAAATGACTTATTTTCCCCTAAGCTCTCAGGCATATTTTTTATCATTTACCACACCACAAATGCTTGTTGGCTACCTGAGCATTCTTTTTAAACATTCTTTAAGGCTTGTGGTATTTAATTTCTTTGTTCTCCCTCCAGCTGCAGTGACATCAAAAATGTACAGCAATTGACAGGCATGTCTTAGTCCCTTTTCTTTATTCCTTGTCCCCAGCACTTTTGGATCCTCAGTTCTATTTTAACCACCACCTTATAAATCATAACTTCTCACATAGCCCAACACATTCATTTACACAGTCATCTGTATCCCCTGCTGCTCCTGTGTCAGCTCCTTGCATGAATCTGCAGAGTTGACTTTACTGAGCTCTGACTCACAATTCTACCTATCAGGAACTTGCTTATTTTTGCTTCTTATTTTAAGCAAAACAACATCATGAGTTTTATGAATCAAAAGACTAATGAGCCCATCTGTCATTTTCTGCAAGAATGCTACTATGAATCACGTTTTCTGGCTTTAACCAGTACTGGTAAATTACTACATGTAAATAGACTCACCAAGATGTCAAAACAAGAGTGGTGCATGAAGCTACTTCTGTATAGTTCCCTGAGAAGATTCCCTGCATTTAAATCTTTATTAGACACCTGGGAGCAGTCTGGGTGCTGGCATTTAAACTAAGTCTTCATAATTGTAAGAGATATCAAAGTGTATTGAAGAGTTGGAAAATAGTTATTTTTCTCAAGATCGCAGACTTATAAGGTTTGGATGTCATGGCTGAGGTAAATGAAAGTGATGTGAATAAATATAAAGCTGGGTATGATGACACATGTCTCTTGTCAGCACTCAGAGATGAAGAGGAAGAGGGATCTCTGAGTGAGATCAACCTGGTCTACAAAGTGAGCTGCTGGACAGCCAGTTCTACATGGATAACCTTCTCTGATATAACTAGTTAAAACTTTTGAATTAAAGGTGAAAATATAATCATTAATCCTTTGAGAACATGTAAAGATATTTTCTTCTTTAAATATTTGGCTGTAATTTATTCCTTTACTTGTATGTCTCCTTTTTGCTTCCATCTTGGCTACACACTTAAGAATGGTTCAAAGAAATAGACTAAATGATGATGATGATGAAATCAAATATCAATAAGGAATGCTAACTGCAGTGAGCTATAATCAGTTTCTTAATCACATTAAGTATCACATCTTAACATCAAGAAACATCTCATTCTATGTTACCAAAAAAACTCTCTTTGTTTCCTAGAGATGTATATCAAGGTATATTGTATTAGAGATAAAAATTCAGAGGTATAGAAAATAAATGGGAGATTATTTCAAAACTTAAACTCTAATATCTAATATCAATAACAAGGAATGAAGATAAAAAACTTATCAGTGTTTGCAGAATATTATAACCTCTGCATTTAGAACACAAAATCAGTAACAAAAGATCTGGAGAAACAAAACTGTGATTAAAAACTATAGACAGAATAACCTAAAAACAAGAACTATAACCTTATAAAGATTAATGAGAAGCCATTCTGTACCTTGTTATGTTTTTCTCATAAATTGTAACCTCACATTTACTCCTACATTGAAAGACTTCAGCCCCAGTTAGTGGACCTGTTTGGAAAGATTACTAGAAGGTTATTAAAGGTTGCTAAAAGATGGACTGAAGTGCTATGTCACTGGGTCAACATTTGAAGCTATTTATACTGACTCTACTTCCTGTTTGCTATCTACTTCCTGAGTGGAGTGTGGTCATCCAGATTCCCAATCCACCACTATGCCTTCCCTGCCTGTTACCATGTCTTAGAAACCATGACAGAAACCATGAGTCAAATTAAGCACATTCTTCTTTAAGTTGCTTTTGTCTGTGCATTTTATTTCAACAAAAGACATTAATCTAATACAAGTATCCTGCCTTGAGTAACCTTCACAGGGAGTCAGAGCCCTCCACTGTGACACCGCATAAAAGCTTGACCCACAACATAAAAAAACTAAAGTAACTGTGCCAATGTAGATTTATGTCCACAGAAATATATACCATATTGATGATCAATAACACATTTGAAATCTACAAAGACACCCAAAGCCCTTTTATGAGCCTCCTCATTTCCTGATCCCATTTCACAACCATCTTACAAATTTCATAAGTTTCTTTTGTTGCAATCTTACCAAAAGTATTCGCAGGTGGATATTTAAAAAATAAAATAAGTTTAGTTAAGCAGGCACAAAGAAGGCTGCTGAATTTAGTGTTGAGATTCAAATTACCTGAGTTACTTTTAAAAAAAAGTCGAGTATCTACTAATTTGATGCATGTGAAATCTCAATTATCAACTTGAATAGTTCTACACATCACTCGAGAGTTGGGGGTCTCTGGGAATGCCAGAGGGGTGTTCTCTTAATTAGGTTAATTGTAGTGAGATGATCTATCCAACTATGGGTAATGACATTCCCTAGGGTGGGATTATGGACTGTATAAAGGAGAAACTGGGGAGGGCATTCAACACTTTTTCTCAACAGTAGATGCAAGGTGACCAGACACTTCAATCTCCTGATTCCCTGATTTCTGCACCTTCAAGCTAGAATTCTAAATGAACTCTCCCTTAAGTGGCTTTTGTTAAAGTACTTTATCAAAGTATTTTTTAAAAAGTAACTAGTACAATACATTAGGTTAGTAGTATAAACACACTTATTGTACCTGTAGCCACAAATTATATTATACTCAGAATTGAGTATAATAAAGGGTTATTTATTTAGGGGTAGACTCACAGATCACAGGTTGTCTGTATGAATGGAGAACAGGAACTGAATCCAACAGCCAGAAGAGAGAGTGCACACAAGCTTTGTGACTGCATTTATAGTATATGAGTTCATGCCAATGTGGACTGGTATCTTAAAGACTATTGACAGTTCTCTGCACAAACAGGGAACAGAAACCAAACCCAGCAGCTGGAAGAGAGAGCACACACAAGCTTTATGGCTGCATTTATAGTAGTATAGGCCCACACCCAAGTGGGCTGGTATCTTAAAGGCCACTGGCTGAAGGAGTTCCCACAACAGGCTTCAATCCTACAAAAAGAACTATAGGTCACTAAGGAATGCTGGGAGCTAGAGAAATAGTATTCCTTATGGAATAGTACACTAATTGATTATTCAATACCAAACTGCCAGTCCTGCAAACATACATACAGGTAACATTGTACAGACTGAGCATTTTACACTTGTGTACTTATGTATACATGTAACATCAGTAAATGAAAAAAATAAATCTGAAAAAGAGCAAGGATGGGTATATGGAAGGGCTTGGAGGGACAAAAAGGAAGGAGGAGTTATGTAATTATAATTTCAAAAATATAAGAAATAATCTTTTAACGTCACGAAACTGCAAATATAAAGGCAGTGTTTTACCTTTCTCTGTTCTTTGTTAAATATGCCACATTGCTTTCAGGACTCTACCTGAATGAAGAACTCCAATAGCTTTCATAGACCTTAGCCACAACCTACCATTGCACTTTCAGCAGTCTTAAGCAAAGCTGAAGCAGAGCACAAACCTCCTTTGAAAATGCTCCTATATTCCTTTTTGCAGTATGGGGCTCACTCTGCAGCAGATTGCATGAATACCTGCTTTAAATAATGGATAATGTTACTACCAATAGCCACACATCAATAGCACCCAGTTTCTTTTCAGGAATATTATGCAAGCATTGGCAAACTTTGGCAAATCACCGAATCTAGCCCAAATCAGATCTGTGCACATGAGTTACAAGGAAAATCACATTCTCAGAGTCAATTATTTAGGAAAAATCTTCTCTTTACCATGCCATGCCTATTAGGCATACATGTGATTAAAATTAAGTGTATTATAGAAAAAGACATGCACAGTAATCAAAGACCAATCCAATCTAGGATACCTATCAAAATAAATAACAACTCATAGTATGTGCCTAGCAACCAAGTTCTATCTCTTGGACCCATATAAGAGAGTTCCAGATTATAATAGAAACCCTCAAGTTCCTATACTCACGTGATCCAGCTAGTTTTGACAACTTATGTGACCCTTGCTGATCCCTTTGAAAAATGTTTCTGTGCTAAAATTTGCAAAACTGTATGGTCTTAGATTTCACTCTTAAAAAGCCAAGAACCTGGAATTGCCCAGTAACCACTGGGAACAAAGGATGGCTTCATCTTATATCACTTATTTTTCTAAAATAGTAAAGTCTGAAATTAAGGCAACAGATAAATTCTAATTAGAATCTCCAGGAGGTTTAAACTATTATATTCCTAACGAAATGTTTTATCAAAAAAATCCTAGTCATAATTTTAGAATATGAACTGTTCCATAAATAGACATGCAATGACAATTATAGATAAATGTCATGAATTTGAAAGGAAGCAAGGAGGAGTACTTGAATGGATTTAAATATATTCAAAATATGAGTACATCATCAAAGGTTATGAAAATTGGGTATTCCATCCATTTTTCTTCAATGAAACTACATAGTCACCTTCCAAGAAACACAGTGATTCTAGCATTTCTGATATATAAACCCTGGTTATAAATATCAGTGGGCCCTAAGAATAAAAATACTTTACTCAAAGAATCTCTTTGCCTTAAGAAAAAAATTCTAATTGGTTAGGCAGTTTCTATGTTCACTCATATTGTGTTGGGGAAATTAAGTGAAATTAGGCATTACTACAGAGCTACTAGCAAGACACATTTTTTTCCAGTTAATACTTAGTGTTTGGAAGTCAATGATATTTTGTGCATACTGTTTCTCTTTTATATAAATAAGTATAACACACTGACAACAATACATAATCAAGGTCTTGAGATACCAGTTGTCACTTTTGCATGATATTCAACAGGGAGTCCATTGAAAGAGTTTAATACCCTGTGGTTTTGATTACATTTCAGACCATCGGCGATTTCTTGAGTATGTGGTCTAGTGTATAATAGTAGGGTGCTCACAAGTCAAGCATTTATATTACTGGAAATAACAGAAACAAAAACAAAAAACAATTTCTGAGTGTCTCACCAAGCTCTGCAAGTGTTGAGAACTTAAGAATACAATAGAAATTCTGTGAAGTCACAGTCTGATTCTGCACTTCTAACAAAGTTCCATGTGAAGTCCAAGGACTATGCTTTATGTTAGGGACAGCCATCACCTCCTCAAAACATGTTGAGAATTTTCTTAGATATGAAGTTCAGAAAGTTCAAAAAGCACCAGGAGGTTATTTGATAATACATCACTGGGACACACTGTGGTGATGTCTCTAATCTGACAACCACCCAAAGTGATAGCAGCATGGTGGCCACAAGGGCCATGCCCCCTACTGTGAAAGCCCAGCCATGCTGCTTGTATCTCTCAGATATCAAAAGCTTGTTTCTTATAGTGGCCAGATCAAATAATCCTCTCATCAATCCAGTGTGATGGCATTGAAATGGACAGAATCACCAGGCCAAAAGGCTAATTATTCTAGGTAACCTATAGATTTTCCTAAGTACTAAACACCTGCATCACCACCTTCAAGTTTTATTTTATTTTCTGAAGTGGAAAAGATATCATTTGAGGGACCATGCAGAAGAGCAAGTTTCCTTCTTTTGTATTTTATTCAACCACAGACCGACATTTCATGTATCTAATAAATATCTCCTGTAAACAAGGTAATGGTGACTATAGTGGTCTTGTCTAGGGTTGTTCTAATCAGAGTCATGAGATATCAATGCTAGATAACAATGTTGTTATGGATTATCTCAATCACATACAGGAGCTGACACATGGCAATGTTATTGGCAAAATCTAAAAGATAGTATTAGATTTACAGATTAGTATTTTGGAAAGAATTCTCATGTTTGCCATACATGTATATGTTTCTGTTATTATTTGTTCAGTCAGGAAAAGGTAGGTAATGCTGCATTTACCAAAATGAATGAGTGACACACTGTCATAGTGACACACAGTCAACACCCATTCTTTACTCGTGTGTGTGTCCTTTATTGACTAGCTATAGTTATGCAAGGAGACACAGCAGCCCTATTTAAGACAGTGCCTTTCTTACAGCATAAGTCAAATACTAACTGGTTTTACTCACTTTATTATTCAAATGAAAAAAATCATATAATAGAGCTAATGCATCTTCTGCCTATTGTGAGAAGCACCGGGATTGGCAGGACTAGGCTTGATGTCAAGGAAGCATAAAGCAAACTTTTTTAATTGAGAATTACATACAGCATCTTTCATACTTCTAGATGTTGCTACAATTCCATAGATCTAGCATGAATAACACATCTTCAATAGAATGACAATGTTTAGAAAAAGTTGCCTATTACATCCATGTTGGTTCCAATTTCAACCAAGTTTTTAGTAGTTATTGATCAAGACTGCTTTGATTACATACATTATTGTCTCTACTTTGACCAAAAATGAAACTGTAAATAAAAGTCATATTTTTATAATGAATTGATTATGGAGCAAATCATTTATTGATCAAATCACAAAAATATTTGGCAGTCAGATTACATTTAAGAAATCAGGGAGGTTGTCATAGTCTCTGTGTCAGAGAGAGACCACAGTTAATGCAGTCCTCAAGGGTAAGAAGATTACTTGGAAGTTTACTAATATAGCTTATCTGAGTGGTGCATACCCTTGATAAAGCCATTTGCATCAAGTGGTGACCACTGACACATCTACATGAATGAGTGATTAAGGAGCTCTAGAATACAGCACTGCTGACAGAATGTCCTCCTTCTGACTGCCCACAGCCACAGGAGAGAAACCTGACAAGAAATGCAGAACTACTCTCACCCATAACCCACAGAAGCAAGATATTCATCTGACCCTGTATTTTAGAAGTTGTCTTCCAACTAATACCAAGCACTTGGATTGAGTAAAACCAGAAAAAATAAGGTGTGCTCAGAGGAGATTAAGTAAATGTTACATTTCATGACCAGAAAAACACATGCGTAAGACATTTGGCTATATTTCAGCTGCAAAAAGAGACCAGGTTACAAACTAAGTTTTCTCCTAATGTGCTTGGAAGTCTAAACCTTTCCCTAATGCAGCACTCCTTAAGGAAAGTAGACTGTTTTGAAATTTTTTTTAAAAAAATTATATAGGTTTTGCAAATACATAATTACTTCACTTGTGTGTGTTTATGAACACATACTTATACATTTATGTAAAAATACATATGTAAATCTGACTATGTGCATCTGTATGTACCTGTGTTGTCTATATATAAATACTTGTCATTATACATGGAGTATTTGAGTATTTATTTTTAATATATATGGGGCTGTACTTTTGACTGACATAAATAACTGCTTATAACAGCATTGTCCTAATTATTTTACTTATATAGGTCAATTTCCATTGATCACAATTAGCTTCTGACAATCTATTTAACTCAGTTTACTGAAGAGATAATTTTATTTTTCTTGATCAAAAGCTAGTAGCAGAAACAGACATCTGAGAGGTTTGGGCTCTGTTTTTATCAAAAGGTTATTGAGAGCTTGAATTTAATTAAGTTGTGAACATGTCAGTCTTGCTCAGCATAGATAGTAGCTTGTGTAGCAGGAATCTTAAAATGTTTCAGGAATCTCTTATCTTCATTCCCTACCATAGAATTAAAATTTATTAGTCATTATAATTGTATATTTCATTTCATGACTGCTGTGCTACGTATTCACAGTATCTTTGTTCTCAGAGATCTGCCATTTTACCTGTCTGTTAGCAATAAGAGAAACTTTACAATAAATAAGTGGACACTGTAGGATTATGGATAATACTGATATCATTTATTGCTGTCTTCTTACCCTCACAGAGTGGAGATAATTTGATTGGATTATAATAATGTTTGTATGAAAAATTATAAGAAACAATTTAAAAGTAGAAGTGTTAGACACAATGGTAATTAGGACTATATGTAACACAAAATGTAAGACTCCATTTTGGAAGATGTTTCAGAAAAAATTGGGTGAATAACAATCAATATGAAATTGAAACAAAGATAAAAGAGTGTTTTCAAAGTAAATAACCTGAAATTTCTAGTGATTTTATGTATCACATATTATCTGTAGTTAAGAATACAACTTGGTATAATTAGAAGTAATTCCTGAAAAACTTAAGAAGACAGATATCAAGGACTCTTAAAAACACAGGGCATTAAAAGGAACTTTGGGAGGAACTAAGATGCCTAAAATTCACCTGTAGTGACATGTCAGTGACTGCTTATGCCTAGACATAGCAACTTCTTCATATTAAACACCTATAGTACTATACATATCCCCATGAAACACATAATAAAACATAAAAAATAAAAATGGGTAAAATGGGAGAATCTCAAAGGATACCATGAAAAATGTCTAGATAGATACCACAGTTTTAACACTTTAGTGGGTGTCTGTTTAGTTCAGGACTGATTCAGTTCTGTCCTGAAAGCCTTGCTAAAGAGGAAAAAGTCATTAAACATATAACTACAGATTCCCTGCTTTCAGATAAAAAAGGGATCACCTTCTGATGTAGGTGTGTCTTCTATCTATCTGTTGATTTCATTTGTTAATAAAGAAACTGCCTTGGCCAGCCCTTAGGTGGGTGGAGTAGACAGAACAGGAAGAAGGAAGTGAGGTAGATGGCTCAGACAATTGCCACGCCTCCCCTAAGTGAGGCTGACTGCCGTGCCTCTCCTCAGAGAGATGCCAGATGCAACGAAGCTCCAGCCCAAGATGGACGTACACTAGTATCCTTCCCCGGTAACACACCACTTTGTGGTGCTACACAGATTATTAGATATGGGTTAGTCAAGTTGTGAGTAAGAGGCTGGAATTAATGGGTGGGAATTAGATAATAAGATGCTGAAACGAATGGGCCAGGCGGTATTTAAAAGAATACAGTTTGTGTGTTGTTATTTCGGGTGTAAAGATAGCCATGTGGGAGCCGGGCCCGCAGCTCATCACTACAACCTTGTAAACAAATGATTTTCATTTATAACATACTTTTATAATTTAATTCTAATCCATACTCATAATTTACATTTCACTGTGTAAGTATAACAAAGAAGTATCAAGAAAAGGAAACTCGTGATTCATGGCTATGTAGATATGACATTTACAAAGGGCCATGATGTGTGACTTTACATTGATAGTCACAAATAGCTTCTGCAACTACTGCTTAGCCCATTTGTCGTCTTCAGAAGAGAAAAATTTCAGCAAGGTCTCCTTGTGTCACTCTTGCATTCTATCTTACTCCATGAAGACATTCAAACCGAAGGGAAATAGAAGATGATAATGGATGGCAAAACCCCAGTGTTACTAACCCGAGCAGGGAGTGTGACCACAGAGTCATTTATGCTACAACTATGTTTGTGGGTTTTACTGCGTGTAATTAACTATGGATTGATCCCTTGAATACTACAGTCCTGACCCCATCATTCCATTTTGCCTTAGCTACCTTTCTGCTGTGTGACAAAACGCCTCACAAAGTTAACTACAATGGGAGAATGAACTTCTGTGGCTCATGGTCTCCAAGCTCGGAGTCAATGGTCAATTAGCCCCTTTGGATGGGAACTGTAAGGAGGTGGACCTTGAAGGAAGGAAGGATGTGGGAGAGTAAAGTGTCTCACGCAACTGGGAAGCAGAGAGATGGAGAATGCAGCCGTCAACAGTCCTCCTGAAGTGCCCACCCAACTTCCTTCCACTGGACCCCACCTTCCAGGGACTGCAGTCTTTCACAGAAGTGACACAGGCTTCAGATCATGACTTACTATTTAAGCCATTCACTGGTGGCCATTTAAAATACAAACCAAAATAAGCCTATATAAAGCATCACTAAATATTGAATAACCTCTCTAATAACCTATTGTTAAAAATATAACTCAATGTTCAATTTCCCTGTTTAGCTCTCTAATCAGCTCTACTTGACCTATCTCTCTCATTGATTTTAGAGTTATTCAGTGCAATTAAAAACACTAGCTAGCTTTCCGTTACTGTGAGTTATTTTATTTTCCATGTTAATGGTCATATTTTTAGCAGTCACAATATGATCACGGAAGCCTTAACTAAGTACATAATTTGGGGTACAACATTATGATATTTAAAAAAAATTTACATACTCAACCACTATGTTAGATAGCTCACATAAAGGTAAGTAAATAATATTTATATAAAACTCTGTAAATATAAGTGAATAATATTCATATAAAACTATGTGTTAACCCAATACAAACTAATCTATAACAAAATACTAACCTCCAGTGAACTTATTTCAGTGGCATATAAAAACATCTAGTTTGAAAACTTATTTGAAAGTTTTGAGGTGTAAATCAGAACAGAAAACTTGTTTTCTTAATTAAATGGTGCCTTAATTATCTCTAACAGTGTTCTTTCTTTTCTTTTTTTACATTGTTCTTTTATTTAGGAAGAAGGAAAAAACAAGAAAGCTTTTGGGCTTGTTTTAATGAAAAGACAGAAAACTTACCAAGATAATATAGAAAACTTGCTCTATGAGAAAAGTAAAACTGAGTGTCACAGTTTGGGGATGATAGCAGGGCAATTAGAGAAATAGAACGCTGAGAAAATTTGACAAGTAGGCTCAGTCTTTTTCAATATCAAAAAATCCTTTGACCTCCAGGCAATAAGATGATTAAAGTTAAAAAGGAGCATGGGGAGAAGATAAACCCTGCCTGAGCTACAGATGCGGCTGGCACAACAATGTAAAATCATGGGGTTGAGAATTGGTTAGGATTCTGGATACACAGGGGACTGCTTTGAAAATGACCTAAACTAGCAGTTGACAGGAAAGAACCTGCTGATATTTTTTTCAAAGTTCCCTACTAACCAACTAAGATGCTATGAAAAGTGTGGTAACCCCTACCAGGAAGAACCAATCTCTCCCAGCCTCGTTCATTTTTCTTTCCTGAAATGCAGGTCTATTTTTGAATACTTCCCTGAATAGAGTTCTTTCCTTCAGAACAGTTAAGTGCAGTGCTATGCAGTTCAGTGTGTTCCGGTACAATACCCTTTATTCAAAACTTTCATAATCCATTTTACAGATAAAAGTCGATTAGGGAGATAGGCTTGGTGAGAGTGACTTTCATGTGACAAGGCAAGTAGCCACCACATGTGGAGCCTGAACAAAGCCTAGAAGAGTTGGGAAGAGGAATTTGCATCAGCAAAAAGAAAGCAAATATGGTCTCACTGCAGTCAGATGGGAGAAGAGGGATGAAAGAGAATGCAATGAGAGAGAAAGGTCGGGGGAGAGAGGAGGGGAAAGATCTTAAGAACATGTTTTAAAAGACATCATCACACACGGATGAGTTTCAGGTGAATATTGGAACCATTTGCTTTCTTTTTAAATGTGAAGGCAAACGAATAATATGCTGTCTTTTGGAAGAACCATAAAAATTATAAAGTCAAAGTCATGAAATTTCAAAATGAAAGGGATTTTGAAAACCAATAACTTTGTCCTCCAGATGAAAAATTGGAAGCACAGAGTTTTACTGAAGATACCCAGTCAAACATTAAAGGTCAGAGGCTCTATAGAGACAGCCTTGCATCAACTTATCTAGGGCTTCTGCACATTTCTTTATTGAATAGTAACCACATCTCTAACCAATTGAGTGTGCTTTGACACTCACACAGTGTCTTCTGCCTACAGCATATTTAAGGGGCAGGACTAATTCCTAAACAGAAGGTAAAAAATGAACACAACTATGGTTTAAAAAGACTACAGTAGGTGCAAGATATTGCAATATATTTTAGTTTTCCAAAATCCATTTGTAAAACTGTATTCTGCCACACATGGGATGTTGTAGTGTCTTTAAAACTGTTGATTAAGTGAATACTATGGCAATTTAAGGTTGTCATAGCACAGAAACTTTGATATGGACCACATTTTTACACTTAGTCTTAGTAATAATAAAATTAATATCATCTTTAGATATTTAAGTCAGACATTGCATTTGCATAGGTATTTGGTTAATATGAAGTTGAGTGTGAAGCACAGAATACTTAATTCATAATCTACATAACTGCAAAAATCTAGTTATAATCTGGTAAAAAGCTCATCATGAAAGGAAATACAAACAGACTAAAAAAAGTATATGTATCCAAAAATAAGAATAAAAGACCTATGGGTGGGACAAATGTCTCAGCAGTTCAGAGTTCTTACTGCTCTTGCAAAGGAGATAGGTTTGCCCATGACCCAAGTCTGAGGGCTCACAGCCTCTGTAATGTCTGCTACAGAAGATTTAATGCTCTCTTCCAATTGTCTCTATGGGCATCTGTACACATGTGCACACACCTGCTCAGAAAGGAAAACAAAATTTTTAAAAGGTTTTAAAGATTTATATTTATTTTGTATATTTGAGTGTTTTGCCTGCACATATGTAAGGGTACCCACGATGCTAACGGAGGCTAGACAATGCACTGAAAGCCTGGGATTGCAGTGTGTAAGTCTGCCTCTGGGTGCTAGAAACTGAGCCATATCATATTCAAGCACAGCTCTTACCTGCTGAGCCATCTCCCTAGCCCCCCAAATGAAAAAAAAAATTAAAGTAATTTGTTTTTTATTGAAAATGGATTTTTTTCATAAAATGTATTCTGTTTATGGTTTTTCCTTTCCCTATTTCTCCTAGTTACTTCCTTCTCCCCTCCCTTCTGGCATCACACCCTGTCTTTCCTCAGAAAACAGGCATCTAAGCGATAATAATAAACTTAGATAAGATAAATCAACAAAACAATTCTGAATATGATGAAACAAGCCAACAAGGAAAAGAGCCAAAGAAAAAGCACACGGAGCACATATAAGGCAGAGACACACATAAAAACCATAATATATACACTGATAACCTATAAGGTAGAAAAATATAAATGAATAAAGCCCTGAAAACATTATGAGGTAAAAAATCTTCCAAAGATTCCAGTACATTTTATTATTATGTTCATTTGTTTTGCTGTACTTTGTGTTTGTGGGTATGTTTGTTGTTGTTGTTGGTGGTGGTGGTGATATGTGTGTGTGTGTGTGTGTGTGTGTGTGTGTGTGTGTGTGTGTATTTTAAGATTCTGAGCCACCCAAACAGTGGTAGGTATGGGTTCCAACTCATGAAGTGGGCCTTAACACAAATCAGAACTTGCTTTATTACACCCACAAATGTTGTGCCACTATTATACCAGTGTATCTTTTTGGCAGATCCCTCACTCTTGTAGATTGAAGGGTTTATAGCTAAATTGATGTTTATCTTTTGTCCTGTCTGGTTTTTGTGTGTCAACTAATACAAGCTGGAGTTATCAGAGGAAGGAGCCTCAGTTGAGGAAATGCCTTAATGAGATAAAACTGAATGCATTTTCTCATTTAGTGATTAATGGAAGAATGTCCAGCCCCATGGCAGGTGGTGCCATCCCTGGGCTACTGGTTCTGAGTGCTACTAGAAGGTGGGCTGAGCAAGCCATCAAAAGGAAGCCAGCAAAGAAGATTCCTCCACAGCCTCTGTATCAGCTCCTATCTCCAGGTTCCTGTCCTGCTTGAGTTCCTGTCCTGACTTTCTTCAATGATGAAGAGCAATATGGAAGTGTAAGCCAAATATATCCTTTCCACTCCTACTTGCTTTTTGGTCATGGGGTTTTGTTACAATGGAAAACTTAACTAAGATGCCTTTCTTCTTTGGTAGCATACAGAGTACCTCCAAGTACTATGAGCACTAGTCCATAAGAGTTAAGGCTCTAGGTAGCTGCCACCTTCATTCCTCCATATTCAGTGAGTTATTTGACTGTTGTCTTAGGCAATGGGGCCTTGTTGTCAATTTGTGGAGAGTCACCAATACCCTGGATTGATTGGGGTCCAGGTGTGTCCCTTTGGTGAATAGCTCATCATTATATGTGTGCATATTTTAGGAAGCTTCTACTCTATAAGGTTTCCATATAATGCATCAAATGCCCCTTAATTTTAGCTGTCTCTTCCCTTATTCCTCCTCACAATCCCCTTTTCCATTTTTCTCCTTGTTTGTTATTCCCAATTCAGTGACACCTCTCCTTGACCATCCATAACTACTTATTCTATTTCCTCTTCCTGGGCAGATCCATGTCTCCTCCATAGTCCAAAACCCTCTAACTAACCTCTAAGGTTATATGGATTATACCTTGGTTATCAATGAACTAATATAAAGTGTGTATATGTGAATATATTCCTTATTTGTTTTTCTAATCTGAGTTACCTCATTCAGGATGACTTTTTCTAGCTACATTCATTTACCTGAAATTTCATTTTTTAACAACTGAGTAATATTCTGTGTGTAAATGTACCACATTTTCTTTACACATTCATACATTGATTGACATCTGAGGAAAAGGCAGATGAGATAATAATGCAGGACTACTGGACTCAATTGACCAGTGTCTATTGCCGCTGTCAGTAAATAGGATAGGAAACCACAGAGGTTGCCATTTCCTATATTATAATTCTAATTCATTCTAAGTAATGTACACATAATATTTGGGAGTAATTCTAAATAAGCAAGTGAAAGACTTGTATAATAAAACCTTTAAGACATCGAAGAGGATATCTGAAGATGGAAAGACCTCCCATGCTCATGGACTAGGAGGATTAATATAATAAAAATGGCTATCCTATCAAAAGCAATGTACAGATTCCTTTTTCCTCAAGAACTTCCTGGAAATTACAAGGTGGAACTGCAAATTACAACTCTTGAAGGACGAAAAACCTGTTGATATTTCTAATATTCTCTTTTGAAGTATGTCCTTAGGATTCTACAGATTTGCTTGATTCTTGTTGTTATGTCCCACTTTTCATCTCTAAGCTTATTAATTTAAATCTTCTTCCAATGCTTTTTACTTCATTTGGCTAAAGGATTGCCAATCTTACTGATTTTTCTCATATAAAATAAAACCCAAGTATTTGTTTCATTGATTCTTTGTAATGTTCCATTGGTTGTTTGTTGTTTCTATTTTATTGATCTCAGTCTGGATTATTTCTTGCCTTCTACTCCTTTTGGGTGTTACATCTTTTATGTTCTAGAGCTTTTAGGTATGGCATCCCTCCATTTTTTTTTTAAATGTAGGAACTTACTGTTATAAACTTTATACTTAGATAATCCTTCATTACGTCCCACAAGTTTAGGTACCTTGTATTTAGTTTTCTTCAGTTTTTGAAAGTTCTTAATTTCTTTCCTAGGTCAATTTTTCATTCAGTAGTAAGCTGTTCCGTTTCCATGAGTTTGTAAGCTTTCTGTTCTTTCTGTTGTTAATATACAGGTTTAATCCTTGGTTTCCAGATAGGGTGCAGGGTGTTATTTCAACTTTCTTTTATCTGTGGAGACTTGCTTTGTGTTCAGTATGTCATTTGGTCTTTTTCTCTTGCAGCTCTTAAAATTCTCTTTGTTCTGTGCACTTAGTGTTTTGATCATCATGCGCTATGTGGGCTTTTGTTTCTGTTGCAGTCTGTTCGGTTTTCAGTATGCTTCTTGCAATTGATAGGCACTTCCTGCTGTAGTATAAAAACATTTTCTTCTATGATATTGTTGAAATTATTTTTTGTTCCTTTGACCTGCATTTCTTCCTCCTCCATTCCTATTCTTAATAGCTTTTTGAATTATTGGTTTTTTTCACAGTGTCTCAGAGTTCCAGAATGTTTTGTGCCATGATTTTTTTCTGAGATTTAACACTTCATTTGATGGACATAGTCATTTCTCCTATTTTGTCTCCAATGCCCAAGATTCTCTTTCATCTCACATTCTGTTGGTGATACTTACCTCTGAGGCTTCTGTTTAAAATTTCTACATTTTAACTTACAGTTTTTCCTCAGTTTGGATTGTCTTTCTTCATTCTAATTCCACTCCATATCTTGTGTTGTTTTATTCATTTCTTCCGTCTGTTTGTATGTGCTTCCATAGATGTTAAAAGTGGATCCAGTCATATCTTCTTTAAGGACCTTGAACATATGGATGACAGTTATTGTGAAGTCGGTCTTTTGTGCCTCGCCATATTGTCTCATGGCCACTGTAGTAGAGTTGCTTGGTTCTAGTGGAGATATATTGTCCAGGTTGTTATTGATTGTGTTTTAACACTTGGCATGTAAAATCTGGGTTTGGGATGATTGTAGATCTTGATACTGATATCTGGTCTTCAGCTTACTGGGTGGTGCATAGACCCCAGGGAATGGTGGTAGATGGGAAGGACAGGCCACAGAAGATGACCTTCCTCAAGACTGGAGATAAGACTGCTATATTACAATTGGAAGACAGGAATTTTCCTCTAACAAGCCAAGAATGCCACTTGTTGTGGTGCCCATATTTCTACTGTTTTTGGCCAATTTCTTATATTAATTAGATCTCTGTACTTACAGATACACTTTTCTGTATTTATCTACATTTTTCTTTTTCATTTTGCTTGGTTTCGGTGATGTTGGGGTAGTTTTGTTTTGTTTGTATTATTGTGTTACATTTTTGTCAACGTCTTGCTTTCTGGACTAACTAAAAGAATTAGAAATTCTTTTTTAAAAAAATCTCCCCACTGTTTTTCTTTTTATTGTATATATTTGTACAGAACTGAGAATTCCACAGTGCTGTTTTTGAGCAAATGCATCACATACTTTGAGCATATTTACTCCATACTGACCTATATACCCACCTTCTCCCTTCCTGCTCCTTTTCCTTTTCTTCCAAATTCTATCCTTTCTATCTTCTATAAATATTTTGAATATTTATCAAGCAGTGTATAAAGCCTCCACCCACATGAATTTTCTTTCACTCCTATCTGCTGAATATTATCATTTCATAAATTCCTGCACCATCTCTTAGGCAGGACAAACTGAACATGCCAGAGGGAAATGGTAGTCTGGAGTCTCTCTCCCACAGTGAGCATGACTGTGTATTAACTAATGATCCTGCTTGCTCACAGTAACTGGGAGACCTTTGAACCTGCTCTTCTTGGCTCCCGCAAGCACTGGCAAGATACTGTTCCTGGTACCTAAGGACTTGACCACACCCAGCCAGTACTGGCTTTGTTTTCTATATAAAATTTTTAATTTCATCATTTCTCTAGTGGACTTTCTGGGAACTGTTTCCCAAGTATTTATATTAAACAGTGATCTAATTTATATTGTGTTACAAACAGACACAGAAAGCTATTCTCACAGCGAATTCTTTGGCTTTGACTTTGGTTTTGGTTTCTTTAAGAATTTTTTGAGTTACTGTTGGGTAGATTTATCAGTATAATTCTCCTTGTTTTATGCTATTATTTAAAACTCAATTGAAACTGTCAAAAAAACACTGCATTTTTCTTCTAAATTTATATGTAGTTCTCATGTATATCTACTCCACCTTGAATTTATGCATCCTAAGGCTATGAGATAATGATCTAGTTTTATTTATTTTTGCTGATAGATAAGAAATCAACTCACCCCCATTCTTTGAAGAGTGATTTTTCTTCATGTATTAACAATAACACTCTGTTTAATGTACGATGTTTTCCATGCACAAATCAAGTTGTTTCTAGGCTCTTTGTTCTGTGCTGAGCTGAATTTCTCATCCTTCACTGATCCTATATTCCCATCATTACAACTCTGCAGTGAGTTCTGTTACCTGAAAGAGCAACTCTGATTTCATTTTAATAGCTTGCTGTGTACATTTAAAGACATGATCACATCCACTTGTTTAATGTCACACTGTCCTTCATAAGTTATTGTTTTTAACAAGATATTCTTCCACATACTTATTTGGACCCACTAAGCTATACATATCATGTGAAAGGAAATTTTTCTTCTCGTATTGTTTGCCTTCCCTCATCTTCTCCCAGTTCCTCCTTATCACCACCCACCCGCTGTTCCCACCCTCCAATTCACTCCTTCTAGGTTTCTGTTCAGGAAAGAGCAGGACTCCTATGGATATCAAGCACATGGCATATCAATTTGCAGTAAGACACCATGTGTTAACACTGGGCAAGGCGACCCAGTATGAGAGGCAGGATTCCAAATCTGAACTTTTATAAGACTTCTGAACCTAAATACATACCTTTGGATTTTCAATTTTAATTTTTATGTGTAGTTTCTACACTTGTAATAGTGCTCATGAGCTCAATATTACCTAGCAGAATAAAAAGTATATGATTTACCCCAAAATAGATAAGATACAATCGATTGATTGGATAATTAATTGGTTGATTTATATCCTGGATTCATTACTATGCAAGTTAAGAAAGTTCCAACTGCACACTCCACTTTAATTGCAAAAAAAGTTTCACTTTTTCAGAAAGCACACATCTACATTTACACCAAAGACTTTTTCACCGGTTCTCTGGTTATATTGGTGTATTTAAGATGATAAAGTATGGGCTTGTCTTGGTGGTGCACACTATTAATCCCAGAACCTGGCAGGCAGAGCTAGGTGGATCTCTGTGAGTTTGAGGCCGGCCTGGTCTACAAAGGGAGTTTGAGAACATCCAGGTTTGTCAGGATTGTTTCACAGAGAAACGCTGTCTTAAAAAAAAAATAATAAAGTACACCAATAAATGAGTAAGGTCTCCTCTGCCTAGCATATTTTCTTAAAATAGAAACCAACAGTCTGTTTTTATTAGGGTGATTAATCCCAGAGACTGATATTTGCTTACATCACATACAGTAGCCATATGATAACTAAGTGAACTTTCCTTTAAGTAAAATCAATACTGCTTTACGTTGCATAACTTCAAGAGTGACATCATAAAAATCACAAGACTTCTGTTTATTTCAATAATGTATCTAGGCACACATACATACACATAAGAGAAATAGGGAAGTAAGAAAGGAGTAACAGAGGACTAGAATACGGTACTATACAAGTATACTTTTATCTATGTGTGTTGTCGTTTGGAAGTTTTTACCTCCCTACAGAGGAGTGCTTATAATTGTGACCTGAATCACAGGGCAGAAGGTTAATCTCTTAGGAACACTTATGCAGATATCAAGTGCATCTCCCTAATGACCAATTTGTTTATCGTTTTCATGTTTTTAATAGTTCTCAATGAGATGAAGGGTCATTTTTTTGTTTATGGTATGCATTTCATTGCTCTTACCCTGACAAATGGCCTGTTCACATGATTACAATGTACAGCTCTGGGCATCTGTACTCACTGTATCTTCTTAAATATTAACTGCCCCTTTTAAAGATACTGAATGTATGGAGACATACCATTGCCAGACGGACACACACAGCACATTCACACTGAAGGCTCTCAATGTTAGCTTGAATGGTTGGTGACTTTAACATCCTTAGGCACTTGAGAGATTTTACTCTCCAGTTAGTACTAAAGTATCAGTTTTGCTGATGTGGAAGACTATTGCCTCTCATAGTTCCTAAATTTTCCATCCTTCAAAAAAAAATGAAGTCAGACAGAAATGTGGGCACAGGACGTCATTCTCTCAGCTCTTTTGAGGCAATGCTCTCAGTTCTCTTCGTTATTCTTATGGTCCTCTCTGCTGGGTTAATTGCAGTGTCCTGGCTGGCAATCAAGGAATCAGAAACAGGTAAGTCATATATTTAAAAAAGAAACATGTTCGAAGTCAACCTTTGCTTTAATTTATTCATTACTTTGACTATACCACAAAATATGTTTGTTTCATTTAAGTGCTTTTGGACATTTTTACTTCACAGAATATTAAGAAAATCAGTTGGTATGCCATTTCCTATAATCTCAGATTCAAATTTGGGAATAAAATGTTTTACTTTTTTGCAAAATAATGTTCAGTTTGTTTTTTAATTTAGAATACAGTAGTCTTGCATATTATAATATCATGGACTATACAAGCTTATACACATGAAGAGTAAATAAGCACTATTATCCGTTTATATAAAATTACATTTTTATCTATTTTTGGTCTAAAATGTTGCTAATAAGTTTGAGTGAACAAATTAAACATAAATACATAAATATAGACCTATAAAAATTTCATTCTACTTGAGAAGCAATATGATAAGAAAAAAGATATTAAAACATTATTGTGTAGAACTATGCTAATGTGAGCCAAAAGTTTCAAAGATATTCAAGTATATCTTTGACCTCATTGGTATTCACGTCTCACCATCAGGTTATGTATGAATCTGGAACAAAGAACTTGAGAACTAGCTTGCTTAAATTAGCAACATTTGGGACAGAGGAGACATCAGACCCCAAACTGAACTCCAATTCTAAGAGTTTACTCCTAATTACCACCTATTCACTTATAAGATAAATAAATTAATCAAAATTGCACCAATATCCTGGGTAGTAAAGACATTTGATACGATTTAATTTGGGTTTTAAAATAATAAATTGTATGTGGACAAATTAATTTTAAAAAGTCATAAACATGAGAATTTTCTTGTTAATCATCTTAGTTTTAAAAACAAGTATTTTTGAATAAGCTATTTCCCCTGACAGATCAATGTTTAAATTTGAACATAATAAAAAGTTTTTGTAGTTTTGTAGAAATAATTTTAATATAATCCTTGATAATTTAAATATAACCAAATAGAAGGAATCTGCCTTTAGGCCAAACAATATTTCTAAGTGTTTAGAATGAACAATACACAAGTTTCACTTAGAGTTTTAAAAAAGTGGAGGTTTTAGGATTATTTATATACTTCAAATAACTTTTAAAAACATAATAATTTATGGAATTTTTTGAGTTCATAAAGGATATGTCACTTATTCTTTCTATAAAATGAACATTACTTGTAAATTTTGATGCAATGTAATAAGAAGTAACTCAGAATAACCAGAAATTTGACTTTAACTAATAATAAAACATTAGAGGAAATAAAATGTATTTTAGTTATTTAATTTTGTATTTATGAAAATATTGTAAAGTTTTAGCACTTTTAATTGAAATAGATTTATATCACATTCACCCTCTACTTCCTCCCTCAAGCCTTCCCCAGATACCCTCCTTTGAAACCCTCTCTAGTCCCTACCTCTCAAGTTAATGGTCTCTTTCCTTGATTATTATCAAGTGCACATATATGTGTGAATGTATACAGTTTTAAAATGCTGCAAAAATAATATAGAATGCTTATATAGCTTTCATCAAATGTTATTTTCTGTACATGCATATAAATTCTCTACTACAAAATTCACATTGCTATAATAATATTAACTGGATTATATTGTTTAATCAGATGGCTGGTTTCTCCATAAACTTTCTAATGTCTAGAATGCAGTTCAGTTCCATCCATACACAGACATGTTAATAAAGGTCTCTGAGCCTTCTCCAACCAGACATCTCTTAACTCTTTCGCCATTTTCCGTAATTAAATGGGAAGTTTTAAATGTAATTTAATTTGTTTGCAAAATAGGAATTACATAAATAACAGTAAGTACATAATTGTTTAAGTGAAATGTTAAGTTTATCATTTAAGATATTAGCTTTAATATTTTTCTGGACAGGAAAATTATGTGTTTAAGAAAGTTTTGGAGTTATAGTTAATCAAATGTATATTTAAATTTCACTCCCTTCATTGTTCATCTTTACTCCCTTAGGAAATTATGTCTTTCTAAGCCTCCATTTCCCTGTTGTAGAAAAGTAAAAATAACTTCTCCTATCACATTGTTGTAAGAATTATTTAATGTTATTATTATATTGGCTAATGATTTTATCATTCATCTATCAAAGAAAATATTCAGATAGAAAGACTGTTCAATTTTTTCACCTTATCTTACATTATTTCCTCACTGAGACTGTATTTTCTACATTATTCTCAATAACTTCTCCAATAAAGATAGGTCCTGTCTAATGCCAAAAGTCACACATGCCAAATTTATAATTACTAGGATGTAAAAAGTGGTTTCAAAGCCATGTTTCAAAGTTCCACATGGACAGAAATCTTCACAGAAATTCACATGCAGCAAGCCAGCAGTGTACTGGAGACTTGGGGTCCAAGAAACATCTAACAGCAGCTATACAGCTTTTAATGGTCCATTTCTCACTATGCTTTCCTGATTCACTTTCCATAATTGGTAAAGTATGATTATGCCCTGTGACTTCCAACAGGAATCTCAATTTGAAAAGAAAATGAAAAAAGAAAAAAAACTGTATAACTTGACTTCAAAGAAAGGAGGAACGAACAATGGGAGAGAAAATAAGCCTATATTTTTAGTCTTTTAAAACAACCAGCTAAGTAAAAATTAAAAAGGAGAGTGAGTAGCTGGTTTTGAAAAAGGACTGCAAAGAAAAAACAAGAATGAAATAATGACAGGGGAAGTATATTAAATAAGTGTTGTTGCCTCTATATCATAAACCAGGATGTAATATTCTTTTCTATTCATAACCTGGAGCTTTATTTCTTATTAATTCATCTAGATGCAGCCCTTGGAAAAAGTCATGAAGTCAGAGGGACATTTAAAATAACATCTGGAGTGACATATAATCCTAATTTACAAGACAGACTCTCAGCAGATTTCAAAGTTCTTGCTTTTGACCTTCAGCAAATGGTAGGAGGCTGTCTCTACATAGCTGGTTTAAAATCTCATAATCAATTTTATTAAGTTACTTGCAAATGATACATAGTGTACGTTGTTTTTACTCAGAAAATATCAGTAAATGCACGCCATCTTCAGCATTCATAACTGTATGAAACGCCCCCACCATGAACGAGATTTGTTCAACTCTAAGCAAATGGATTACCTGTATTCTGTATAAAAAGTCGATTAAAATATTATCAACTTAATACATTTTTCATATTTTCAGATAGATCAGATCTTTGAATCAAGTAATCTGAAGAATGAATATAAGAAATCGAGCGTTTTCCAATTTGAGTGAGTATACTAGAAACCATTCTGCTGATAGCACATTGACCTCAGCCAACACTCTTCTCTTTCTCTCTCTCTTTTTAGTTCTCATTTTGATTTTTCGAGACAGGGTTTCTCTGTATAACAGATCTTGCTTTCCTGGAACTGGATCTGTAGACCAGGCTTGTCTCAAATTCATAGAGAGCCACCTGCCTCTGCCTCCTGAGCACTAGGATTAAAGGTGTGCGCCAACACCACCCACACTCTTCTCAAATGTGTTGTGTTATTACGTGTAGGAAAGAATAAATATTTTCAACATTTTGTGAGGATTTGGAAATGTTTTATGATAAAAAATTTCATTTTTAGTAAGAGATAATAGTAATATTTGATAATTGATATATTAATGTGTTTCTCTTACGATGGTAAAATTGTACAGATATGTGTAGGATTAAAATTGAATATATGTACACAGAGATATAGTGCTTAATTTGTTAAGAACATGTAAAAGAAACTTCTTAGTTATAATTAAAATAATATGTCACCTAGTTTGTTCATATTATAAATCACAAAAGAGAGAAGATATGTTAACATTTTTACCTAGAGAAAAAAATGCTGTGATTGTAGCATTCTCTACTCCCTTTTGGTCTCTGTGGGCACGTATGCACATGCGTGCACACACACACATATGCACATACACTAAATACTCATAATTACAATGTTCAATAAATGAATGAGTCTCAGATTAATAGGATAATATATAATTTTACTATGAATACCTCAGTCTAGAATATGTATTCGTGAGTAGGTATGTTAAGCTACACTATTCATGTAGATATAGCATTTCCTATAAAAATATTTAATATGGGATTTAACCTATTAGAAACTAATCTTTCTTCAGATAGTGTTTTATGTGTCTCTGTTGAATCATTGTATACAAAGAGAAGTTCAGGTCTCCCTGACCTGTTGTCCTGCTTATGTCACAGTGAATCTAATAATTTATAAACTGGGATGACAAAAGGGACTTTGAAACAGAGATACTCATAAAAAGTGTAATTAGCAAAGAAGATTGTACTGCTAATGATAATCTGCAAAATTTAAAGAAAAAGGTAAAGGAGTGATCTACTCAAGAACCAGAAAATTCAAATAAAAATGTAGTTGATTGAGCAATACATTTTGTATATGAAATAGAAAAAAGAAGAAAGACTTAATTTTCTAAAATGAGGGGGAAATAAAGTAAAAGCAATTTTCATGAAAAATAGATATCAAAAGGTCACTTCTGTTTCTATAGATAATTTTTGTATAAAACACTACTAAAGACAGAGAAGAAAGCAAAGCAATGTAAACAGTAAGGCGTACACATCATAAACTGTCATGTCAGTTTTGGGTATATTTTTCCTAGTGGTTTCATTCTCCTCTGAATGTCTCACTTAGTTCATTTTCAAAGTTGACTTTTTATTGGAAAATGCTATCCTTTATTTCTCCTCTGCTTTGTTCTCCCTTCTGCTCATTCTTCTTCAAAAAGTAATCAGTCTACATGAAAACTTACAGCAGAATCTGTACTCAGAGTTCCTCATTTTTAAGCCAGAGAAGTAAACACAGAGGAAAATATAAAACCTATAGTAGAAACACTACAAAAAGCACCTTATTTTGCTCTGTATTTTGTCTAAAATCTTATCTGTATAAATAGTTCCTTAAATGAAGTTCTTCTCTGAAACCAATAGTAGTGATTAGAGTAAGCATGTAGAAATAAATTAGATTATTAACTAAATGAACCCAGTTTGAGGCTGATGTGTGGTGGTCAATCCAGAAGCCTAGGAGGAGTGTTCCAACATTATGTTTCATATCAAATATGATGCAAATGTAATTTCTTTTTTACAAACCCTATATTTCTTTGCTAATAAAGGATACAGAAAGTTGGACATGCAATAAGAGTTCTACCATAACTGTATTGTGGACATGATGGAAAGGCATATAGACATATTAAAGTTGTGGGCAGGTGTGTGGGCATGTCAATGCCATAGATGGAGACTTAAGTGTCTTCTGTTATAATGCAATCACAATAATTCTTTCTTGTTCTTTTATTTCCTTCTCAGAATGACACATCACTGTTATGTTTCTTTTCACTGAATAATTTCTAATTATGTCTTCAGTCTGATATCTCTGGGAAACAGTGTTGCTCTTATTTTTCCCAAATGATCTTCAGCTTAGTCAGTGATATCTCAACTATTCTGTGAAGCAAATTCATGCTTTGAAAGAGATGGTGACCTCTCCGCTGTTGCACAGAGTCTTAGCTGGGGTCATCCTTGATGATTCTTAGAGCTTTCCCTAGTGCTATGTTTCTCAACAGCCCTTTAATGGCTCCCTTAATCAAGATATCTCTTTCCTTTCTCTCACTGTCCTTCCCCATTCTTGAGCATCCCATTCCCTCATGTTCTCCTCCTACCTCCCTTTCTCCCGTCCTCCTTCCCTTTTTCTCCTTCCCTGCCAGCTTGCCCCCCCCCATAATTTTCTCAGGAGGACTTGTCTGATTCCCCTTCCCAGGGGGAACCATGTATGTCTCTCTTAGGGTTTCTTGTTACCTAGCTTCTTTGTAATTGTGGGCTATAGGCTGGTTGTCCTTTGCTTTATGTCTAATACCCACTTCTGATACAAACTATGTTTGTATATCTGGGTCTGAAATACCTCACTCAGGATGTTTGTTTTTTCTAGTTCCATCCATTTGCATTCAAATTTCAAGATGTCTTTGTTTTTTATCACTAAGTAGTACTCCATTGTGTAATCGTACCACATTTACATGTTTCAAGGAAGTGAAACTGTTGTTAACAAGGTATATCAACATCAAGAAATGCCTAATGTTATTAAGTTACAATGCATAGTAAATTATGCATACACAATGCATAATGGTCCTAGGAAATATAAAAGATTTACGATAATTTCACCTAGCTTTGGATTGGCTGCTTTGTCTGAGTTATGTTCAGAACTTCAGAAGGAAGTCTATTCAATTTCTACAAATTGAAATTATTTGTGCTACTAAATAAATACTAAAATTAATTCTCTTAAAGACTAGGAATCTATGTTTAAGGTTGCTATGCACATGATAAAACCTTTTATTAAGGAATCATTTTTAGCACCATGTCCTGTGTATTTGCTAATTTCAGTTACTAGAAAGAAGCTTTGTTCCCCTTAGCCCAATGAGAGTTTTATGCATTCTCATCTACTGTTGTGTCTGTAGTAGGACACCTTAGAGACTGAGTTTAGCTGCCTATCATACCTTGGGTCTTCAACTCCTGACAACTCTCTAACATTGCCACTCAAAATTCAGGTGTGTTCCTATATACTGTCTCAGGCACTCATTTGAATTTCGTAAGTCCTTCCTACTTTGTTTTAGCATCTGTGCTGACCTAGCACATTATGCATACAACCCCCACAACCATCTTTCATTCTTCTGTGTAGTTTTCTTCAAATGAACTCCCATTTTTTTCTCCTTAGTGTCCTTCCTTTCTATCTTAGTGACTGCTGAGCACCAATCCATGTCACAATGTCCACTGATGCTTGACCCACACTCTTTTCATAATGAGCACTTTTCTACCCGACCCATTCAGAACTTTGTGTATCAAACAAAACACCACCTTAAGATGTGATGGAATTGCTTGCTTTTCTCCTTATTAGACAGTAGGTTCTGACTACAGAGGTCAGTAGAAGACCTTGGGTCCCCTGGAAGTGATGTATTATTTTGAACAATCATATGACTGCTTGAAACCTAATTCTGGTCCTCTGTAAGAGTAAAAGTACTCTTAACCACAGACCACTTATTCCCGCCCAGAATCCTCTGTTCTTGAGACTCAATGAATATGCCTGAAAAAATGGCATTAGGTCAAATAAAATTAATGGGAAGAAAGCAGGTCAAAATCTTGCCACTTTCTTTGAATTGGTAACCTGAAAAGTAGGGAATATGGGATGGGGAAAGAGAACATGGAGACATTCTCAGCCATTTAATTTTATCTCATGTGTGTGTGTGTGTGTGCACACGCGTGAGTGTGTGTGTTGATGCATAAAATTTCATTTGAACACAGAGTTCACCCACTCACCTAAACTAGCTAGCCAGCCTGCTATCAGCATTTCCTACCTCTTCCTCTTTAGTGTTGGTATTACACTTATGAGGTAAATATCATCTTAGCATTTATATGGGTGTTGGGGATTCAAATTCCAGTCCTCAAGCTTGAATGCCATCCTGTCAGTCTCAGATTATCTTAAATAATCATGAATGAATATCTATACTCATAGGAAAAATGAAAAGATCATCATTAGAGTTAAGCATCTCAATTTTCATTTGAAATATAAAAACAAATAAATATAACCAAGGAACAGAAATTACTAATTCCTCTTCTACATAACAGTATCCATTATATAAATACATAGTTAACAATATTTTAAAAATATTGCAATTACAGTGACATCACATGGCAAGTGTGTCATCAAAATATGTCACTAAGAATACCAAACTTAGTTATTAATCTATTTTATCTTATTTTGTATTTCACGTATTTTTGTCACTTTCTGAAATGATCGATGTGTGTGTGCATGTGTGTGCGTGTAAAACCAATCTGAAGAGAAAAAGTTGTTTTTCTCTCTTTTGGGGACACTGAAAAATGTTTTGATTCACAGAACATTAGCAGTTGACTCTTTTAATAAAGAGCTTTTTGCCCTCTGTGGCCACGAGCACTTTAAGGTTGCCCTTTGCACACAGATGAGTCACCAGCTTCTCACAGGAAAGAGCTGTGTTTATTCAGCAAACCTAAAGGTTATCAGTATCATTAAGGAAAATATGAGATAAGAACATTTTGATCTATTACATACAATCCCTCTGCACAATAATAGAATATATCTAGCTTTAAAATTACATGAAGAGAGAGAGGGAGAGACAAAAAGAGGAGGGCCATGTAGTTCCTCTACTAAGAGCAGTTTCTTTGAAATGATAATGGCCATTATTTTTCCTTATAGGAATGATTTTCTCATTTATCTTAATAAATAAATTAAACCTAAAATCTTGCATACAAATCATTGATAAACTACCAAAAATAAGTTTCTCCCTGCTTATGAGATGGAACATATATACTTATCATTTTTTTAATTTCTCCTTTATATCTATCTTATCTCAACATTATACTGAACACGAAAATAAATTGTAAAGGATATAATTGAATGTGTATCTATAATATAGAACTTTTATCATCACAGATATAAATTATTGAGTACAATATATAATTCAAAACTAAAAAGACACATCTTTCATACAAATATGTCTTGCCTGAGGGTGAATTATTCCAGTTAGTTATAACGCGGTAAAGGAAAATTTCAGAACTGCATTTCTGCCCAAAATACCTTGTGTCTTCTACTGCTTGATTCAAGGTACACAAAATCAAGGCTTCTGAATAATTAAATGTGTAGAAATATATAGAGCAGATGCGGATTTCATTTCCATATAAATCATCTTTTTTGCAACATAAGAAAAAGTAAAACTGCAGAACTGATGAGAATTGATAAAAGATTCTGAGCTCTTGTGCTTTATTTTAAACCATATTTAATCCTATCAGCTCTTAGTCTATACTCAGTCAGTCGTGTTTGGCAAAGGAGATAGATTCTGGAACTATAAAGAGAATGGGGAAGGATAAAAGAGAGGATGAGGAAAGGGAAATGGTGGTGGAGCGGGAGGAAACAGAAACTGTACATAACGAAAGCATAGAGGAACAAAACAACTTTCTTTCTTTTGACTGACAAAAACTTCCAAGTATCTAGGTTAGTTATTTTCCCTCTGTGCATAGGTGAAATTCTTACAATAAATCAAGACATTAAATATATTTACCTGTTTCTTAGATGGTGTCTTAAGAATAGTTCACTAAAGTGTTAAAAATATAGGGGAGGGAATTTTATACAAGTGCTTCTAAGAAAGAGAGACATGGGTATCACATCTGTTGTGTGTGTGTGTGTGTGTGTGTGTGTGTGTGTGTGGCACAGAACACTGCATAAAGTTAACACTCTTGCTCTAGGTGTCAATGTTTGTATAACTATAGAGAAAACGATGGCCACTGTGAAGTATCAGGGAAACCTAGTTCAGTCATCCTCTCCACTAAGAATGGGATGAAACCTGAAAGCTGCATGCCAATTAATCTGTTTTTAACTTTCTTCAACAAAGGATATAATTACTCAAACCTTTGAAAAGTGATGTACTTTTGTTGTTGTTGTTGTTGTTGTTGTTGTTTTGCTTTGTTTTGTTTTGTTTTTCTGACTTCTCACAGTCTTGGTTTCTGTGCAGGTCAGTTAGGTTTATTGACAATAACATAAGAGATTCAGTGTTTGAATTTTCCATTATGATACATGTGACTTTCAATTGTGGCTGCCTTAATCATCCCCAGATGGCCCTGAAATGGTCGTCAAATATGGAGAAGCAAAAATAGTCTAACAAATAAAGCTTTATTTTTCTGTACTTTGATGTTCAAAATAAAATTCTAATTGTCTTTTGCCAGTATTCTCACATTCCATTGATAAGGGCCCAGTTGTAACAAATGGATAAAGAAGATGGCTTCTTTATCTATAAATGGAGAACATTCGCTCTTGCATGGGACCAGAATTTAGTTCCTAGCACCCACACCAAGTGACTCAACCCCCTGGGGATCCAACTTCTTTTTCTGGCCTCCAGGCGCATCTGCACTCATGTGCACACAGCACAACCCTCCTGCCACAAATACACATACACGTCAATAAAAAATAAAATATTAAATATATATTTGAAAATGTCGGGGTCAGCTGGTGTTGAAAATGTAACAAGTGTCGAAGATCAGATTGTAAAAAGTGTCTGTGAATAATTGAATCCTTACTAAAGACCGGAAGTTTCTTACGTATGTACATTCAGGAGCTCTGAATGGTTATCAAGGTGCTGTCCCAATAATAAGATTTGGTTACTGTGATTCAAGAAAATAATTGGACTGTCAATCTTGCCCACACTTACAGATAATTAACCTAATAGAAGTGAAGTGTGGAATAATTATAACAAATTATCTTGGTCATTTAAATAATGAAAAACCACCAGCATGGAAAGAAAGGGTTCCTCCTGAGCTATGAACCTGCAAACTAACGCAGTATTAAGAAAAGACATCGTGTCCTGTGACATGATAAACCACTATGGTCTTCCAGGGACTTTCTGGTCTTGGTATATAATGATGAAATAAAAATAAAATACCTTTTACTCTTGGTACCAGCAGGACAGTTAGATAATGACATCACTCACAGCTAACAAAGGCCTTCTTTGGAGATGCTCATTAACTTGGAGATACCAAGGTTGCATTAACTAGGCCTTTGTGTTAGCATCAGCACCTAAGGTCTTTGAGTTAACATCAGCATCACCAAGGCCTTTGTTTTAGCATCAGCATCACCAACCATGTCAGGGCTGACTCTTTCTGGTTTGTCTTAAGAAGTCAACTTCAACCTGAGAATTGTCTTCGCAAAATGAAGATCAGAGCTTGAGTTTTCCCTCCAGTGTGGTTGTAAGCTTAAGAGGAAACATGAGGTTAAGGGAGAGGTGGGAGAGAAAACAAAACATATTCTCTCCAGTGTCTCTATTGTTTCCAAATGCATTCCCTTTTAATCTTTTCTCACAATGTAAAAGAAAATGCAAAATACAGAGAGGAAGTTAAAATAAAGGGAAAGAATATTCCCTAAGGCCACTGGGTTGAATTCTTCTGTTGTAACAGATTTTGTGGGCAAGAAATTTCTTAAAAGAATAAGTATCCCGAGTGTCTAGTGATTCAGGTATGTTTCCTTTCTTTCTATGCACCAAAATCAAGACATATTTTAAGAATTTAGGTTACGCAAAAGAAAAAGGGAAACTAAATACAAATGTTTACTGAGCCTTAGAATCAGGCAGTCTTAAATTTGTACAGTTTATTTGAAACAAGTATGAAATTACATCAGACTTCTCTTGACCTAAGAATCCCCCAGACACATTAGAGGCTCACACACTTCATTCCTTCAAACAATAAAATGACAGAACTCTGTGTGACACTGTTTAATTTGACACAAGAGACTAAGAAATAGCCCTGTGGTCCTGTGTGCCACACTGAGCCCTGGCTCCCATGTTGGGCTGACTTTAGCACTTCTGTTCTTGGAAAAATATTGAAAGTTTTAGTTACTCTTTCCTTCCTTTGTAAACTAAAGATAATACTTTGCGATATCTATTATATGAGTTTTCATTTCTTTATTTGAGAAAAGAAATCTTTACAAGGCCTTGCCGAGCAGGGCGCACAATGCTTTACACTGTTGTAATGAGGACTAGGACATATGACGAGCTAGCATATTTCATAGACATTTTGCCTGAACTGAGACAAATCACTTGAAGATACCTGACTTTTTATTCTTATGTCATTTTTTTCTTTGCAGAAATGGCAGTGTTATAGTCCTTTTTGACCTTTTTTTTGCTCAGTGGGTGTCAGATGAAAATGTAAAAGAAGAACTGATTCAAGGCATTGAAGCAAATACATCCAGCCAACTGGTCACTTTCCGTATTGATTTGAACAGCATTGATATCACAGGTATCTGTTAACATTATTTGATTTCTTTGAATCATTAAGCTATGAAATTAAGATTCTAGAAATATAGGAAAGAGGCAGGAGAATCATCCTTAGCTTTAGAAGCATGTCGCAGCGCCTGAGGTAACACATTTACATGAGAAAAGTGAAATATTTGAAGGGAAGTATCCGTGAGAGGAGTTTGGAAACTATCGAATATAAAAAAGATTCTGAAAATGTCAGCGGGTATAGATGTTTGTGAGTCTTGTCACACTCTATCTATTGGTCAAGTGTATTCTGACTTTTCTGGAGTCATTCATTAGAAAGTCAAATTAGAGAATTTGTGATTGAGTTTCAGACCTTATGAGATTACAGTCAAGTGGCAAGGACAAATGTCTAATTAGAAATGGAAAGGAAGACAAAAGATGGATTAATACATTTAATCCAATCTAATTTCCTATTGAAAAAGTTAACTTTCTTCTTAAAGTGATAAAACATTTTTCCCTAAGAATACATAAAAGGAGAAAACCACGGGGGTCAAAGCTAACATCAGAGACCAGGGAGATGGCTCAGTAGGTAGCAGTGCAAGCCTGACAGCCCAAGTTAAATCCCCTGCACCTAAAACTGAAAGAGAGACAGTACTCCACAACTTGTCTTCTAACTTCCACAAGCATCCCCTGCTCAGACATCATGTCCACAAAAACACATGCACACACCATCACACAAAATGATAAATTAATTTTAGAGTAATATCCAGACAATATGTCTACTGAATCTCTCAGGCTCAGATATGATGCTTCCCCTTAAAAGTTTCCTATTGAAGAAATGGTCTCCAATTCAGACAAAATTTCAGAGGTACTTGGATCAGGAAAATGCTAAATTAACCAGTGAATTAGCTCATTAATGAGCTCCTTGTTGAGTGGGCTATTAGGAGGCAGGGCATGTTTGGAGAAAGTGGGTCATTTTATGTGACTTTGTAGGATATACATATATTTGTTTATGCATGTATGTATTTTTTATTTTTTATTTATTTTTATTGAGCTCTACATTTTTCTCTGCTCCCCTTTCTGCCTCTCCCCTCCACTTCAACCCTCTCCCATGGTCCCCATGCTCCCAATTTACTCAGGAGATCTTGTCTTTTTCTATTTCCCATGTAGGTTAGATCTGTGTATGTCTCTCTTAGGGTTTTATTGTTGTCTAGGTTCTTTGGGATTGTGACTTGTAGGCTGGTTTTCTTTGCTTTATGTCTAAAAGTCACTTATAAGTGTGTACATATGATATTTACCTTTCTCAGTCTGGGCAATTTTTAATGTCACAGTTATCATCAGTTGACAGTTTAATATATCTGAGTAGAGAAATTATCTCTGAATTATATCTGAAGAATTGCCTCCGTTTATCAGCCTGTGATTATATATGCTGTACATTTTCTTGCTAACTAACATAGGAGAGATCAGCCTATGGTGGCTGATGCCAACCATGGGGAGATGGGCCTGGGCTGTATAAGTAATGTCCCTGACAAAATTATGAATGGCAGTAAGGACAGACTTTCTTCTGCTTCCATTCCTGCCACAGTTCTTACCCTGATTTTCCTAGAAGATGAGTAGGAACACAAAGGTTTGAAAAACACTTTCTGTTCAAGTTGTTTTGGGTCAGGTTATTTAATGCCAGAAACAGGAAAGCAAACTAGAGCAGCTAATAATATTAATCTCTTTATTAGGAATTTTGTCAGGTTATCTTCAAATGCTGTTTCTGTGTTCCAGGGTACAATGTAGGATACTACTTTGTTCATGGATAACTATTACTTTAATACTAGTTATAATATCTTTGACAAAATATATTCTTACTTTTTCACTTCCTATCCATTAGCATTTATTCATTCAGCACTGCTATATGTTAAATCATTTTCTTCCATTGTGATTACATCGTGGTTATCACTAACCCAGAAACAATAGAGCTAGTCATCATGGCCTGAAACCTCTGAAGCCATGAGACTAAATAAATCTTTCCTTCCATCGGTTAGCTTATCATATCAACAATTAAAATTAATACATATACGGAGGTTATTCTGTTTTTTATAGTTCCCTTTCATTCTTTTTAGTTCAAAGAGTTATTTAAAGTAGTTTAGTTTAGTTATAGACAATGGTAATTTTCTCTACTTTTCTATTTTCACAATGCCTTATCTCTAAATACTGAAGCTAAGAATGTTTCAGAATTCAGATTTTTGTAATGTAAAAGCACTCATATGTAAAATAACATCAAGAGTTAAGTATGCACACCAAAAGAGACAGAGACAAACTTAGTGACCACTATCAGTTCTCATACTCTGGTAAAGAGCAAAGTCATTTAATACAGAGTTCCTTTTCCATATGCAGAAGGGTATGACTCATACTATGTAAATATGTAATAGTAAATATGTAATAGTAGATTTGCACCTTGGATGCATTTAATATAGTATAATTTTCTTGACAGAGTTGGTTCAGGAAGCACAATTTCCAGTCACTCCCCTGCTTAGTCCTTGGGGTTTTTTTTTTTTTGCCAAGAAGTTAATTCAATTTCTCTGTGTCCCAACTAAAGCTGTGCTTCATGAAATGTACTCTATGGAACACACATGCTGTAGTTTGGATTCTTACTAAGGTAATCTGAAGATTAGCATAAACCATCAATAACTACACCAGATACATTACCCATTAAACCATTTTGTAATCAAATCTAACAAAACCTTTATGTGCAATCATTTCACCACTCCTATTTTATAAAGTAAAAGACAAAATCCAGAGGACTTTGGCAAATTTTCTATCATATATTATTTACAACAGATGAAGGACTCTGATCCAGGCATTTTGAGAATACTGCCTTTCTTCTTCATCAAACAAAAGTTTGCTCATAATAGCTATATTACTGGAAAATAATAATTGGTTTTTTAAATCATTTTCCTAAGAAAAATATTTTCTCTTTAATTGTGTTTATGTTGATAGTCTCCTTGATAATTTTTGACTATTCGCTATTTGACAGATATGCTAAAATAATCTTTATTATTCCATACACTTGCATAAGATGGAAGATGAAATTTATGTTCAAAATCACATACTGATTAAAGAAAATCATATCCTCTTGTTTATTTCAGTCTGTCTTGCACATTCCCTAAGCTCTATTTATCAATAACTTAAAAACATTCTCAAATCAAAGTTATGCTACAATTGATTTATTGAGCTGTCCTAAAACACATCTGCAAGTATAACACCAGGCTTAATTTTAGATATTTATGTTTAATATTTGCATTTTGTAAATTTTCAAATATATTTTATTTTAAGTTGGTTATGATAAGTCCTGGCAATGGCAAGATCTCATAGGTAATATTATATTAGTTGAATATAAACTATTCCATGTAACTTATAGCATAAATAATTAGGTACTTTTCTTGAATCAATATAAAACCAAGCAAACTTAGCTTAGGCAAATTGAATAAACTGATCAGGCAGTCACTAAAACATATCTAAAGCATAATAACCACAGAAAAAATAGTAATATCATGAGAGCAAGTAAATTGGAATTTCAAAGATTAGATACCTTTTGAAGAAATATTCAAACTGTATTCAATGTTTTTATGATACATTTATATTACAAAGTCAACTATAAAATCATCTTTACTTTCTTCTAGCGTCTCTGGGTGACTTCTCCACAGCATTCCCTGTAACTACTTCAGGTAGGTGTTTTGTATTTATAGCTGTGTGTGTGTGTGTGTGTGTGTGTGTGTGTGTGTGTGTGTGTGTGTGTGTGTGTGTGTGTGTGATTTGTGTTTATTTATGCATCCACAGTTTTGTTTGTGAACATGTAGAGAACTGAAGTTGGAGAATTCTCTCTTCCATCAGTGCGTTAAACTTTATGTTTTGAGAGAAGAATATAGGACACACAGCCTGGAGAGCAAGCTCTGGGGTCCGACCTGTCTTTCACTACACTCCATCTCTAGGATTCCAGATATATACAACCAGACCTGAGGTTTTGAGAAGTGTCCTGGAAAGCTGAACCCAGTTTCTCGTGCTCACATGACAAGCATTTTTCTGACTAAGCCATTTTGCCTACCCAACTCAGTGATATCAAATTTCATGACATTAGAAAAGAATATATTTTATTTCTACATTATGTCATGATGTTTAGCTTTCATTTTAAAGTATGAAAGCATATTTTAATTTTAGTATAGCTGAGAGTATTAATAATACCTATTTACTTATGCCAAGGACAGGTATTTCTGATTTCAAGACTCCTGGTTTATTTTAAACTTTATATGATGCATGTATAATTCCAAAATTGACCCATGTCATGAGGTCCTGGTGACAAAAACATTAAAACAATAATTAATAAAATAAATATTACGCTTCTTGGAAAAAGAAAACCATACTGTCATGCTAAGCTACCCACTTCACACTTGACACTTTGTGTCGTTTATTTAAGTTTTCATTCTTGCTCATAGTATTTAGAACTTCCTTGTGTCTCATCAAGTTAACATCACTATTAGAAGAGCTAATTTAGAAAAATTACCAAAACTTTTATTAAAAAATTAACACTTAGTTACCTTAAAAATGTAATCTTATTTTTTCATGGGAAAATTATTAAAATAGCAACCCTAAAGCTAAAAATTCATTGTGGCTCTGCTAACTACAAAACCTACCAGGCACATTGTTTTACAAATTCTTTGAAATCAAAATTCTGAATTATGTATGATTAGTAATCTTCCCCTACATACTGCAAAAGTTGTACTAAATGTCAACCTTACCTGCATATCATTAAGAAAAGGAAATTGCCGCAAGATCATAAAGATCTTGGGTCACAAAGGTTGTATCAATCTTAGAAAACAAAAATCTCTTTCTTTCTTGATGTTTCATCTCCTGGTTTAAGCTCACCCCAGTTGTATCAAGCTCAGAAAATTTTAGCTCACAGGCATATGAATTAATGGATCCTGGGGCTTACTGAATGACCATTGAGTAATACCCCTTATTTAGAAAAAAAAAGTAGGTAAAAATATAAAACCTTAATTTTAATATTTTGAAAATCAATTAAAAGTAACTATGAGAACTGATAAATTTTGTCCTCTTAGTTCATTAACCAAATTTAATCATTTTGCTTTGTAGATATGTATCAAAACATCATATTAAATCCCACAAATATACAAAATTATTTAACTAAAATAATTGCAAAATATTAAGATAAAATATAAAAAGTTTATCTTTAGACTCAAATACATAAATAATCAGTAAGTCCTAATAAGCTGAAACTTTCTTAGATGAAAAATTAAACATAAGATATATGATGAAGTCCTTATAACCAGTCTAAGATACTTAATAATCATTTTAATATCATTATCTTTGCAGATAAACTGACAACCAGCAGATCTATGACAACTTCAGGTCAGCCTTAATAACATTATTATTTATTTTATTTATGATTTTATTGTGAGAATGTGTATGTATAAATATGTGTGTGCACATGTTTATGTTCATGTTTGTGTTGTTGTGCATGTATGTGTGTGTGCACCTGTTATGGTGCATATATACAAGTCTAGGAAAACATTCTTTCTACATGTGGGTTCCAGAAATTAAATTCATGTCATCAAGCTTGACAAAATTGTTTCATGAGAAACATGCTTTGTTTTTTTATTAAGGTTTACACGTTTGAGACTCTTAGTTTTAGAAATAAACATGTTAAAAACTGAACAACAAAAAGAATTAATATAAAAAAGAGCCAACTAATCACTATATTTACATCATCATCATCATCATCATCATTATTTTGGTTTTTCAAGACAGGGTTTCTCAGTGTATCCCTGACTGTCCTGGAACTCATTTTGCAGACCGGGCTGGCCCATACTCACAGAGATCCACCTGCCTGTGCCTCCTGAGTGCTGGAATTAAAGACATGTGCCACCACTGCACTAAAATCAAATGCCAAATCAGTTTTACTTTCTTAAAACAACTTGGATTCCCACAACAACAATTCCTGCATTGACTTCAGGTGGGGTCAATAATTAATGGCACAGTGAAGATCACATCACACTGAACTCCATAAATATATACAATTATTCAGCAACTAATTAATAGCTGTAAAGCAAATTTTAAGAATCATAAAAGATTTATCCTTAGATCTAGATTAAAAAGGGAATTCTGAATTTATATACACCAATAATTCACAATCAGGCAAAATTATATGAACTATTATATTTTAGATGCATTCATTTCATTTATTCATTCTATGAATGAATGTTTTGTCTGATTATCTAAATGCATGTTACAGGCATGCCTGGTACCCATGGGGGTCAAAAGAGGGTTCTGTATTCCTGGTCCTGCCACATTGGATGAAACATTAAATAGTACACATAATATTTTATTAAAATACGTTATGCTATTCTAATATCACTTATCTTTGCGGTCCACTGGCAACTTTAGGTCAGTATTAATGGCATATCTACAATAGGTGCAACAAGAGCAGATCACAACAACCCAAGTAACATAGAAAAAGCTACTCAAACTGTAACCATGCTTAACAATAAATTTAAATCATAATTCAAGTATCAAATCAACTTTGCTTTATTCTAGCATCGTTGGGTAACTTCTCAACAGCAATTGCTATAACAACTTCAGGTCAGTTTTTACAGCATCACATTGACTTAAGTTGTAATAATGTTTTACATTAAATTTATATCATAAGCCCAAGTATCAAATCTACTTTGCTTTCTTCTAGCATCTTTGGGTAACTTCTCAACAGCTATTGCTACAACCACTTCAGGTCAGTTCTTATAGTGTTATGCTGATTGTCATAAGTATGCATAACTATTTATCAATTAAAGATTCTGTAAAACTTAAAATTAAACATAAATTTATATTTCTATATCTGAACAAAATTATATATAATAAATTAACAAGTACTAATAATTTACAATAAGCTGAAAATGCCAAGGTAAATATTGTACAAAGGAAATAAATAAAGAATTGCTAATATCCACTTAAAATATGTTACTTTAATTTTACCTATTTTTGAAGATAAACTAGTACTCAGCACTTCTAGGGAAACTTCAACCGACTATTAATAGTATTATTTATATACTTATAGTTTTCACAAATATTTGTATATTATCTGATGCCTCGGCAGTTAAATAATAAATTCTAAAGAAATACTAGCCTTAACAGTTTGCAGTTGAAGCATAAAATTTAACAAAGATGGTTAGATATTGGGAACTAATACCTTAGTTGTCTGACTTTACTCTTGCATTCTGATTTTTAAAACTGTCGTTATTACCACGTGCCAGGGATGTGACCACTAGCAGTGAAGTGTTTTATCGAAAGGATACGAGTTTCATCAGATACTGAAATATTATCTTTTCACTGTATTCTCTGCATATAACTTAGGGCTGTTCTGTAAATGCAGTACTGTCATAAATCAGTAATAAAGTACTGCTGAATTCGTTCAGTCATTTTTTTCAGTAAGAGTGTAATATAAGATAGTTCCCAGGATGTTATTTTCTTGCATGTATTAATTTATTTATCCCCTACATAGGGTGTGCATGTCACAGTGCACATGTAAGAGCCGAAGAACAACTTGTAAGAGTCAGTGATTCAGATGTACTGATTGGACCCACCAGTGGAATAAGAGAGCTGGTGTAATGTTTAAAATGCAGAATAAAGCCTGACTCATTAATTAAAGTTATTTATCATCACCAATAATAACAATTCTAGGGCCCATGAAAAGTTCTTAACATTGGACATACCCATAGTTTTGTTTAGGCACACCCACAGATCTGTTGAACATACAGAAAACTGTCATTTAGTTCTCATTCATTTCTGCAATATGAAGTAATATTACAAGTTCTAAAAAAACACATTTTTATACATTCAACTTCAAGTAATATTAATTTACTTTGAAAAAATAAGTTAATCATTAAATTTCATCCATCTAAAATGAAACCAAAAGGTAGTTAAAATGTTTCAAGACATTTTTCGTGAAACTTAAAAATAAGCATCAAGCATGTAAATTAGCGTTCTTTTCCATTTGTCAGTGTACAGATTCATTACATGATTCATCTGAGGTACGACTGTCCTTTAAGAGGCATAAAACATTATAAGAGATGTACATGGAATGGCTCAGTGTGGGACGATAAGCACTAGAAATAATAACAAAAATAACCTTGAACTTTTTCTCCCGAATGGTGTAGAAGAAAGCAGTCGAGCAATAGGAAACCTAGCTGAGCATATGCCCAGGGTCATCGGGAGGAAGGAAAAGCAGGTACAGAAAACAAAGCAAAACACAAGAATTTGGTCAACATACACTGGGCTTGTCTTTCTTATTATAAATAAGAAAGTGATGTTTACAGTAACAATGAAGAAGTAATAAAAAAAAAAAACATTGAGGTGTATCTCATACTGAACATACCAAGCACGCACTGAGCTCTAATTGTTTCTTTTTTTTTTTTTTTTTTTTTTTTTTTTTTTTTGGTTTTTCGAGACAAGGTTTCCCTGTAGTTTCTAGAGCCTGTACTGGAACTAGCTCTTGTAGACCAGGCTGGCCTCGAACTCAGAGATCCACCTGCCTATGCCTCCCAAGTGCTGGGATTAAAGGCTTGCGCCACCACTGCCCGGCCCTGAGCTCTAATTTTTAGTGTCACATACAAAAGTTATATAAAATTCTTCATTCTTGATAAAGCCTGGCCTGATTTACTCACTGACCAAATCTATAAATTACCCCTTATTTACTTAGAAAACTATATAGAACTTTTTAACTTTATAAACATTACATAAAATATAAATATTAAAATACAGGTCTAAGATAGTGCCTGAATATTTCTTGTTACCTTAAAATAGACTAAGGATAAAGAGAGAATGGATTTGGACACCATTTCAATGTGCACAGTCCAGCAACTCACACAGGGAAGGACAGAACCAATTAGGTCACTTCACCCTATTCCTAACGACTTACCTCAAAATCATATTTTTATAGCAACAACTGCATATTATTTTAAAAGAGATTTTTCCAAATTGGTGATGCTCATTTATTTCTGGTAACTCACTCAACAATAAAACCTGGCTTTTTGACTATTTTCTTTCATTAAATTGACTTAATTAATTCATAAGGAATTATTGTAAGATAACTAGGTAGTAAAATATCATATTCTCCTTTACATTAAGTTCATGTAGCCCGAGTTCTGATTCATACCTCTCATTTATTCCTCTCATACAGCAAGACACTAGAGATTTATAGACAGGAACGAGGCAATTAAACTTGAAAACTGCCGTTTCCAAGCAGTAATTTATTATGAATATGTCTTTCAGGGATGTTAAGTTTATTTTCATTTTTATATGCCTTGAAGATAGAGTTTGAGAAAAACCAACAAACACATGCATCATATACCTGGCATTAGTACTATAATAAATTCTGCCAAAGAGAGTTTTTGTATGATAACAGATAAAAAGTCCATGTGGATTGTGTTCTTTTGTTCAGCTGCCTTTGTTGCCAATTACTGTAAAGTTTTACTAACCAATTTGGAGTACTAGAGGGGAGCCACGGGAGCTAAGGCCACATTACACAGATTGATTTCTTGGCTGCTGCAGTGTGCCTGGAGGGACTCTTTTGGGCACTTGCTCGTATGCTTGAAGGCTTCCCACAATGTAGCTTGTTCTAGTCCTTTGTTGCTGGCAGTGCAGGCAATGATTTCAGAAACATGAAAGATTCGACACTATTGGTTTTCTATATTTCACACAAAATGCAATATTTTGCCACTCATCCACTATGTGGTAGAAGTTGGGGATTGGAGAGGGGAAAAAGTAATGGGCGGTTTTTGTGAAGGACGTGATGGTGGGCCAAAAGAATCTAGGAAGAACTGTGTTTTTGATTGAACTGCTCAGACCAGGGATGTAAAGATTTTTTCCATTAACAAGTATATTGTAGTCTGCATTTGAGGAAAGACGAATTTCCTACTCCTAAGCCTCTTCACTCCTTTCCTGCCATGCCCCCAGCATCATCAAATCTGCATAAATCAGACCTTTCTGTGTATCTGATTTTGTGTTCTTGTCACACACCATCACGTGTATTCCGTACTTGTCTGTTCCAGTTACTGCCAGGAATTCTTCAGAGTCAAATTTTAATACAAATTCTCTTGTGAAGATGGGTTCAACCTCTGTCTACTTCCCTGTGCTTTCATTGCTCTCTTAAGGCCTCATTAAAACTAATTAGCACACAGCTCAGCAGGTAGAGTGGCAACATCCTGCTTACCTGGGTAGTTACTTTCCACACCACCTTATAACTGTGGTGTAGACACCTACACTCTCTACACTCTCAAAATGGAAGCCAGATGATCAGAATGTCAAGGTAACCTTTAGCTACCTAGGGAGTTTGAGACCAGACCCAGACCAACCTGCTCCCCCAAATCTTATAAAAATGATAAATGAATTATTTCTCTACATTAAGATCTGTGAGAACAGATGCTGTGCCACAAACTTTTTTTTCTCCTTTTATCTTCTATCTTCACCTTGTAGAATGCCGTGGCATAAGTAGCCATTAAAAACCTTGTGGACTAATGACCACTATGGGGATCATCTTAGTAGGAGTGCCTACAGCTGCAACGAAATACCAAAGCCAAAAGCAAGTTGAGAAGGGAAGGGTTTACTTCAGCTTACAGTTCCACATGACAGTCATTCACTGAGGAAAGTCAGGACCCAAATTCAAATGAAACAGAAACCTGAAGTCAGGAACAGATCATCGAGAAGTGATGCTTCCTGACTGACTCCTCAAGACTTGCTCAGCTTCTTTTTTGTATAGACCAGGACCACCTGTCCATGGTTGGCACCATCCACGGTATGCAGGGCCCTCCCACCACTATCACGACGAGTTCACAGGCCAGTCTACTTAGGACATTATGTTCTCAACTGATTCCAGACTGTGTAAAGTTGACACAAAACAACTCGGCACAGGAATCAAAGCATCCCAAGTGTAGTGTGAAGCGGCGGGGCTGTGTCCCGCCACCCGGCAGCCGGCTAGCTTTACACCCGAAATAATTACACGGAAACTGTATTCTTTTAAAACACTGCCTGGCCCATTATCTGTAGCCTCTTATTGGCTAATTCTCACATCTTGCTTTAACCCATATTTAGTAATCTGGGTAGCACCACGAGTTGTGGCTTACCAGGAGAGATCTTAACCTGTGTCCATCTCGGAGAGCAGCAGCATGGAGACTCACCACGCGACTCCCTGAAGCGTCTCCCCAACTCTACTTCCTTGTTCCCACAATTCTGTTCTGTCTACTCCACCTACCTAATTTTCTGTTCTTAAAGGGCCAAGGCAGTTTTCTTTATTAATTAACCAATGAAAGAAACATAGACAGATAACTCTCCTCCATCACCCAAGCACCATCCCTTGCCAGTGAGGCTTTGAGGGTTAAAAACAATAGAGAAACAGATAGCACTCTGGGAAGCAAAGATCCACAGACAGCATCAAGACAACCCAAATCTCTCATATTCTTAGCAATGGCCCCAATTTGAGTCTTCTAAGCACTAAATACATAGAATTTTATGGGCCTTTGGCAAAATAATATAGACATGTAAGGAAATTCTTTTTTTAACCTATTTATTTATTAAGAGTTTCTGACATACTGTCAAATATTGTGACTTTTGGAAATTGGGACACAGTAATTAAATGACTTGCTTCATATAAAGCTCTTATATTTTAAGTATAATGTACATTTAGATTTAATAAATATATTTATTTCTATTTTTATTTTACTAAAGTGATTATTCTGCCACTTGAAAATAGCTCTGATATTTATGCTATTTTTTAGATGTTAGTTTTTTCATTAGTTTCCCAATGGTTTATGTTCACTTTAATCAGAGCAAGTTTTTTAAGTCTAATTTAGTTATTTATATGTTTGCCAACCCTGTCTATAAATGTCTTCAAACACGATTTAGCTTAGTGAATACATGATTCAAATATTTGACTATCCCTAATGATTTTATGGGAAGCATAAGAAATTTCAGAAGTCATTTTGCTTGTTATAGTTTTAAGAGCAAGCAGATGGCAGTATAGTGTCTCCTTTCATGTTAAGAAAACCTACTCCCTAGACTTACTAGCAGCTCTAATAGAACTCACTGGCAGAGAAGGAAAAGATGTGAAGTTGGGAAGGAGACACAGTGGGGGATATGGAATGAGATAGGGTTACAGATGATCAAAATACATTATTTTCAAATACTAAAAAGTATTTTTAAAAGTTAGAAATAGTAAAAAACAAATATTAGGGAGTTAAATTACCAAAACTCCTTAAAGCATTATTGATACTTTTATCACAAATAAAAACATTAAAATTTTCACATTGCTCTGAAAATCAAATGTATATTATCTTGCAGTGGTATAAGTGTTATTATTAGAATTTCAAAGTTAATTTTTAGAAGTACATGTATCTTGGTATGTGTCTGTGATGGTTTGAAAGAAAGTGTGTGCACAAAGAGAGTAGCACTATTAGGAGGGGTGACCTTTGAAGTAGGTGTATCTTATGGAGGAAGTGTCTCAGGGCAGAGGTGGGATTTGATGTCTCATATATGCTCAAGAGGCTGCCCAGGGACTCAGTCAACTTCCTGCTGCCTTTATATCAACATGTAGCAGCTACTTCTCCAGGACCATGTCCTGCCCTCATGTCCTGCCATGATGATAATGAACTAAACCTCTGAACCATGCTCTCCGCTATGATGTTAATGTGCTAAACTGCTAAAACTGTAAACTCCCCACCTCAATTGAATGTCTTCCTTTACAAGAGCTGCCTTGGCCATGGTGTCTCTTCAAAGCAATAGAAACCCTTACTAAGACAGTGCCTCTCTATCATATCCTTGGAAGCAAGGCAGCTGAAGGATAAACAAACAGGCTGAGAGCTACAAAGTGGCAGCACCTGACTTTGATCTAGCACAGTAGAGGAACGTGTTTGCATTGGATGCCCTAAACGAATGGCTGTGGCAAGAAGCCAAGATTTATGGAGCAGAAATAGCTAATCGATTTCTCCAGTTTTATTACGTAATGCACTTGTAACTAGACATTTTATCTTACCTCCAAGTGGTTTACTTTGATAACATTTTTCTTTCAGAAAGTACAGACTTTATGAACATCACTGTGTTTTCAAATAATTAAGTTGTGTATAAATGAATTATTGGATAGATGTTATAATAAACTTTACAATATATTGTATTATCTAACACAACATTGTTCAGGGTATGAAATTGAGGACCTAGGTACTTTTCCATTGCTGGGTTAAGAAACCATGACCAAGGTAGCTTACAAATGAAAGCATTGAGTGGAGTTTATGATATCAGAGGGTTAGAGTTCATGGTCATCATGGAGAGGAGCATGGCAGGTAGGCAGGAATAGCACTAGGGTAGTAGCTGAGAACTTATATCCTGACCCATAAGTATTGGGCAGAGAGAGAGGCAGAGAGTGCTGAGAATGGTTTTTGAAATATTAAAACTAGTCCCCTATGACACAGCCTCTCCAACAGGGTCACATCTCCTAATCTTTCCCAAGGAGTTACATCCACTGAAGACCAAGTATCCCAATATATGAATTTATGGTGGCCATTCTCACTCAAATCACCATAAGTATTAAGTGATTAAATTAAAAGTTTACAAAAATTGAATGAACGGCATCAACACTCACATTTGACATCGTCTTTTATAGAGCTTAAAATACATTGAATTTTTGTAAATGATTCAAGTGAAATAAATATTCCTTTTTACAAAATAAACTACATTGATCCATTATAAATTAAATTAATAAAGAACACACAAGAAATATCAGCCATTGTATATATCCTGCCAAAGGAAAACTTATTATTCAAGAAAATTACAACGTGAATCTGTACTTTTAGGCAGTGTCCCAGTAGAGTGCCAGCCTGGTTCACGACCCTGCGCTAACACTTGGAATTGTATAGCAACTGACTTATTTTGTGACGGAGAAGTGAATTGTCCAGATGGTTCGGATGAAGACACAGAAATGTGTGGTAAGGCCTCCCACTTTTTTTTACTCTTCTTCATCTTTCTCCTCCATGACTGTATACAGACACACACACACATGCATGCACACACAGTCCACTCAAATTCATGTATGCACATGTGTGCACACCACATCTATGCATGTACACATACATGTTTATGCATATATACATTTATGTGTATGCATATGCATGTACACACAAAACACGCTTTTGTATATGCATTTACTCTGAAAGAAAAAGAAAATTATCTGCTCTAATATACACATGCATAATTTGTCACAAAATCTAATAAATATGTTATTTTAAAATGTATTTGCATAATATTAGATGTAACTAATTGTACACAATACCATTTGAGAATTCTATAAAGAATACTGTGATCAGCCACATATAATTCAGGAAAAAAGGGAGTGTCAGTTTTTTAATCTCCCCTTTATCTTGAGCTGCCATGGCTCTTAGGATTAAGCACTAGTAATATAATACCTTTTTGAGATATTTACATCATCATATAATGTCACTTCTCTTACTCCTACTTCACAGTATCAACTCAGTGAGCATCATTCCCTTTTCTTCATTGCTTTTCCTTTTTCTTGCAGTTCTATAAATAATACAAACAGTTAATAATAATGATGATGATGATGATGATTTCTTAATATAAATTTTGTTTTGTGAGTCTACTTTCTTATTCGTTCTGATTGTTCTCATTTTAATTGCATTAATAAACATTTAAATAACACAAACACTAGAACCAAACATTAATCTAGATAATCTAAATGGAATCTCTTTGATTTATATTTCACTACAGTTTGGTTCCATTTAGAAAAGGTTACCAGGAAGAATCTTAACAAATAATGTAGTTTCCTTGTAACCTATCATCATGTAAGTCCAGATTGTAAGCAGTGAAAAGTACCTTTACCTTAAGTCTAGCTCACAATTCAATTTGAAAACTTAAAAAAAGCCTGAATTAAGCCTATTTTTGGTGTGATCCATAGTCACCTTTTGATTTATTTCTGATTTTTTTGAGAGAGTCTCTGGCCTGGAGCTCACATTATGAAGCTTCTGCCTATGGCTTCTTAGTGCTTAGAGGTGCAGTACTAGTCAACTTTACAAAGCTTGTAAAGGTGATGGTGAGCACAGCTGGTAGGGGGTTTTGAGGCTGCAGTTCCCTTGTCTGTTACCACTGTGTTCTCATATTCCTTGGCATTAACTCAAGGTGAAGATTTGAATGAGGAACTACATTAGGAAAACTACTCATCTACTAGGTCCATACTTCATAAGACAGGCATTGGGTCTGTTTCACAGTAACAACTCAACAAAGAGTAACTACACCTGAGATTCTTCCACTCAAAAATTTCAATACAAGTGCTGTTGTATAAATTTCAAACATACAGAGCGGAACTATATACTTCAATGTGTAGCTGGCATGAATTGGGAGAAAGTGCAGACTATGGAATTTTTCTATTTTATATAACTATGCTACTTGAAAAGGAAGATGGTGATCTATAAACTGTGTTTTTCTCCCTTGGATTTTCCAAAACCTTTTAAAAGAGAATATGATCCAAATGTACCGTCAAGAGGAAGCAAAGGTGATGCTGATTTCTGTTTCAAAAGCAACAATCCATATCAGTTAGACACGTAGCTTTAAACCTGTGTACCAATGATTAACAACTTTAAAGATAGGAAATGATGTAACAACATTACACAGATCAAATAGTTTAAAAATATGTCTCACTTTTCGTTTGGCCTTTAACATCATTGAGTTCATCATTTTCAAAATAAGTTGATAACAATTCATATCAAAAATTAATCATAAGGTTAATAAGGTAAGGATGATAGATTATCTCTAGATGAGTTTTAAAGTAATAGATTATCTTTTTCTGAGTCACAAGATGAATCTTAGCATCTAAATTAAATGTCTTCTGTTTTCTTTAAACACAGTTGCTTTAAAACATCTGCATGATATTTTTTCAGTATTTGGTGGCTTTATATTTATTAAACCTTAAGGTCACCCGGCTTTCATAGGACTCTCAAGTTTTTGTGTGCTTATTGTCTCCATTCCTTTATATGTATTATAAAGTTAGCATTGTATCTATTTCTGAAAAATAGTTTCAAATCATTGTTTAGCCAAGGTAGCAGAAAAATCAATCCAAAGAACTCTCTTCAGGCAGCAGGTGTTTCAGAGCACAGGTGATCTTATTCATTTTAATCAGTGGTGGTAGTGAGCCCCCGAGCCGCAGACAACCCTTCAGCACCAACTCCAATGTTTAGCAGCAGGACGCCATCTCAAAGCCCTTGTACATCAATCCATACTCAGAGAAAAGTTTATAAGCTAATTTAAGAATTCTCTCTGTAAGACACTGACCTTTGATCTCTCCCTATTTATTGATTTTACCCCAGCTGTGCGCTCTAATTCTAGTTTGTGTTATTAATAGAGTCATATTAATGATTGCTTCCGTACCGAGTTTCTGTATTTAGTCTTTGGTTATTTAGGTTTGTACAACTTATCGCTGACTATAGATAAAGTAAGATTGCTTTAAATTGTGTTTCTCTTCTGATTAGCATTGCATCAGCAAGAAAGTTTGCTTTTTAGCTGACCTCTGTGGAGAAACGATGCTGACTCAGAGCTCTTAGGTCAAGGTGCAGCGTTGTCCCAAAGTTGGCAAGTGTAGTTGTAGTTTGCATGTTCAAATGTGTGCATATGATACCCTTTGGTGTGTCTGCATAGATCATGTTTAATTCTTGTACCTTGGACAACTCAATGACTGAAGAACAATGGAATCAATAAATACTGGGCCAGCAGAGGGAGCTCGTGGCAGGCCCCAAGTGCATGTCATCAGGACTGCTTGGTGAATGCAGAAAGAATGTCTGATGGCTAGCAGGATGGCTGTTGTCATTTGCAGATTGACTTTTACCCACTCAGCATTTGTTCTAACGCTCTAGAAAATCAGGAGGCTCTCAGCGGGTCACAGAATCACGATCTAAACATTCTACTCATTCATATTTGAGATATATTTTTAGTTCTTATTAATCCTGAGACCAGTCTTGCTTCACTGCCAGATATGTAAAGTTGCCTTTTTTCATATATATTGTCAAAGGAATACCTAAAGCTACCCTCCAAATCATCCATCTTGACAGGATATTTTTGACATTCTAAGCATTGTTATTGTAAAGAGTTTAATACTATTGTAATTTAAATGCTTTCAGGGATAGTCTATACTTTTGTTTATATTCAGGACTGACAAGGTCCAATTACTTCAGACTAAAATAGAGATTATTTACTGGAAATAAAATGTGAAGATCATAGAAAACTAGACAAACAAATTGGTCATATTCGTTTGGACAGACAAGACACTGAGATACAAATATCCTAGCCACTTAAGATGACAACGGTCATACTAAAGCAGTCACAGATACTTGCCTAGGCATTAAGGATGCCAGTTTTCTGCCCTTTCACCCTCTCTTACTTGGCTCTTTCATAAACAGTTCACAGGCAAGGGGACATTTGGAAACAACCACAATTTAGTTGTAGAATAGCTGATTATGTAACTCAGTAACATGACTGCAAGTACAGACATCTGAGGAAGTACAGAAAAGTCATTTGTTCCTGAAGGCACAGCAAGATCCACCAAAAACAGAATAATCTCAACCATTTAGAAAATTGTGAATCAAGTTTTAAAGCATGGCATTGTTGACTCACTTTCTCTAGAGATACATCAGAAATAAATCTGGAGAACAAGTAAATTCACTAGCATAGCAAATGGTTATTAAAGATATTTGAAATGCTCTGTTTCTTCCTATTTTATTTCATTCCTTTTCTGTTTTCCTGATGCTGCTGAAATGGCCTGTAGTACTGTTTAAGAACTTTGCAAAAGATGGAAATTTCTAATTTAATGCTGTTTGATGTACACTGCAGATAGAAGCCTCCAGAAAAGGGGGCATGCTGTGAATATTATTTATGAACCAAGAGACCTCCAGGGAATTAATTAACCCCTCCTATTCTAAGATTGCTTATATCTACTATTACCTGATATGTTCACACAGCCACTGCCTGTGATGGAAGGTTTTTGTTGACGGAAAATTCTGGGTCTTTCCAAGCTGATCGTTACCCAGGGTCAGACAGTTCAGGTGTTGTTTGCCGCTGGATCATCAGGTAAGACACCATTTTCTATGTCCTGATCTTCAGTCTGAAAATCTCCCAAAATAATATCCCCCTTCCTACAGTATGTTTAAAATAATTATAGTTTTTATTTACTACCAACCTATAGATTACTTTGAAGTTCCTCTTTCAACCTTAACCTTAAAAATTACTCTGTATCAATAAACGCTTTGTCTAAGCAGCTCATTGGGATCTAAACCACTACTGCAAAACAAATTTGGCATCAAATAAGGCTTAATCTTATCAGTCAATTAAAAAATTAATTTTTCCTTTTTGAAACTAGATATTATATGCCCCACCCCCAGGATCAAAGTATTGGTAAATGAAATGAGTTTTATACAAGTATAGAGAATTGATTTATTCAAGAAAAAACATTTAAGATAGCATTAAAATATTTAGGACACTGAATTTGCTCACCCTTAAATTAATAGCTATATTTAGCACCTGGCCAAAGTTCTATAATGTCTTAACACCTGACCAATGTCATGTAATGTGGACATCAAAGATAGATCTTGTGTTTTCACATCTAGCCTCTTCATATTGCACACAGAATTGTACTGTGTGGTTATATTTCAGGATGGCTCACTTCATATGCTTTGTCACAGGATGGAAAACCCAATCAAACTGTAGAATGCGTTGAAATTTATCACAGCTTAAGAACTTTTTTCTTTTCTCTTAATTTAGTGTAAGCCAAGGACTTTCCATTCAGATCAGCTTTGGATCTTTTATTGCACATTATACTGATGTGTTAGATATTTATGAAGGTATAGGACCCAGCAAAATTTTAAGAGGTAAGTTAAAACGAGCGTATAGTTGCTTATACCAATGAAAATAAATGGGAAGCCTTGACAGTGGTCATGTTTTTCTTTGAATTTTGATCAGAATATTAAGTTGCCCTTTAAGTCAGTGAAATAAATATGGCTATCACTGTGAAAATAGGACATGAGTACTGTATGTTGACTTTTTGCAGTAAAACTTGTGTTTTAAAATCATGTGAAATTAATGTTTTTTAAATCAAGTATCATTCATTATTTAAATGTTGACCCCATTTATTAAAGCCAAAAAACCTCAAGAATGCAATATCTTGTTTTCAAAGCACTACATAGAACAGTTTATTATTAATGCACTGACAGTGATGGAGCTGAGATAAGGCAGGAATCAACCCAGACCCATGAATTGTTGTAAGGAGTAGCTGCTTGTTTGTCCCAGCAACTTGGCTAGCTTAGCCCCATAATAATCATACAGAAACTGTATTAATTAAATCACTGCTTGGCCCATTAGCTCTAGTTTCTTATTGGCTAATTCTTACAACTTAATTTAACCAATTTCTATTAATCTCTGTATCGCCACGTGGCAAAGGCTTACCAGGTAAAATTCTCAGCATCTGTCTCCAGCAGATCCATGGCATCTCTCTGAATCTGTTTTTTTCCTCCCAGAATTCAGTTCTGTCTTCTCTGCTACTTAAGTTCTTCCCTATCAGGCTAAGGCAGCTTTCTTTATTCATTAACCAATACAAGCAACACACAGTCGGGACTCCCACATCAATGAACTTCATTCCAATTGGCCGAAATGGCACAGCCTAATCATCACAGACAATGAAATTGGAGGGGCAGGTTCCAGGAACTTAAATAGGATGAAGAAGGCCATATGGAATAGAACACAGATTAATCAGCTTTCCTTACAACTGTGGGGAAATAGAGAAAATAAGTTTCAAATAATTCTCAATATTAAAGATTAGTAATTTCACCTTTGAATTGTATGAATGATGAAACATGATCCTGATCTAGTTAAATGGTTTTGATTGATTGGTTAACGATAAATATTTAAGCATATGTCAAAGATTCATATTTTATTGCATATTATTGATCAAATATTGTACTAGATAATCTGTGTAAACTTTCTATTATAATGTTGCCAATACGATCACAAAATACATATTTCAGAAAAGGAAAGTGAGATAAAGGGAAGTAAATTAAATTCAGAGAGAGAATGTTAGAGGCGGAAGTCAACACAAAACTTTGTTCAGTTAAATATAGAGGAGTTATGTACTGTGCTCTAGAAGTCCAAGTGAAGCAATGAGGATGCCTACAATGCATGAGATGGACTGGCTCACTGTGAGCCTTGTCAGTTTGGGTGCTCACCTTCCTGGACTTAGGGGGAGCTGGGAGGACCTTGGACTTAACATAGTGAAGGGAACCCTGATGGCTCTTTGTCTTGGAGAGGGGCGGAGTGGGGGTATGGGCGGAAGGGAGAGGAGGGAAGGGGGAGGAGGAGGGGAGGAGATGGAAATTTTTAATAAAAATAAAAAAAATAAAAAAGAACACAAAAAAGAAAAGAGATCATATGTTCACATTCACTTAAACCAATAGAACAGTCAGATGGTATTTTGTAGCTTTAAACTACAGTTCCTTTCTCTCTCTCTCTCTCTTTGGTTTTTTTGAGAAATGATTTCTCTGTGTAATAACCTGGCTATTCTAGAACTCATTCTGTAGACCAGGGTGGCCTCAAACTCACAGAGATCCAACTGCCTCTGCCTCCCCTAGGATTAAAGGAATGCAACATCACCAATGGATGAGGAGGGGGTGTGCAGGCTAGGAGGGAGGTGAGGGAAGGAACAGGAAGAGAGGAGGGAGGTGAGAATGTGGTTGGTATGTAAAATAAATAAATAATAACAAAACAAACAAAAAAACAACAAAACTGCAGTTCCCTAAAATAAAGAGTGATATAATGCACATGGTTAAATACTATGGGTCAAATAAATATCACCAAATCAGATACATCATCAATATATATTAGATGTGGATGCCAACATCCACAGATGTTAATTAGAATCATCCCTGACACTTTCAGTCATCTCACTAAATACCTCCCAATTTATATGAAGTATAAAAAAACTATACTGATTATAAAATCTCACTTTCCCAGATATGAATGTTTCCTGCTCCATTACTCTTAAAATACCTAGGTTTTATTTAATGTATTGTCATATATTTAGCTTTGCAGTTAAACAATAAACAAACATTGAGATAATTAGACATGTGGATGTCATAACACAAAAGTAATTATCATAACATTGTTATATGAAGTTGATATTCATAAAAAGAATGCATTTATAAAAGTTTAATTAAATAAAAGTCAGTTAAAGATTTTATATGTTTCAAACTAAAAATATAAATGTCAATCTTAACAAGAGAAAGTGAGAAAAGTCATTTAAAATTAAAGCACTCACTCTTAAATAATGATTATGATGTCTAATATTTTGTATGTGGATTGAATTATAAAATCAAGGGATTTCTTTATTTAAACTTGACTAGGAGGTTTGTATTCTTAAACTGTAATAACATATTATATAATTATGCATGTCAGCTATATTTGCAATTTATTTTTATTAAAAGGCATATAATAAATTTGTTTTATTTTACAAGCACATGTTTTCAAAACTGCTTTTTATATGTTCCTTTAAGATCTTCACCAGATAGTCATCACTGAATTTTATTTCAGAATATATAGCAGAAACATTGTTTTCATTTTGTCATAATGGAAAACATATATATTTCCTTCTTAAATCTGGGGAAATTATCTAAAGAAATTATAAGGAAACAAAATTATGTAGTGTCAAAAAACAATTGTTATATACTTTATTAGGGTAGTCAATATAGATAAATTCCAGAAGTATTTGTCAATAACTTTTAGATAATACTTTATATAGATTGCCAAGCAGTTAGGACAAAATCTTGTTCTTTAGGTATTTCCATGAAAACATGATCTTAATTTACTGATTTTAATAAGTATCATCGTTGAGAATTAAAGGCATGGACTGTGAGCAAGTAGACCCCTTTCTATTTCACAAAAATATCTGTAATTTTTGGGGTGTTAGGGTGAGGCTAGATCTTTGCTATATGCTGGGGAAAGGGTCTGTTTGAACTATATCCTCAATTTTGTTGTCTTTAGTTTTGAAACATGGTCTCACAACATTTCCTGGGCTAGTTTTCCCCACCTTGTACCGCCAGAATGACTTGGGCTTACAAGCCTGCCTTCTTCACCCAAGTAGCTGGGCATCTGGGACAATAGTTCTATTTCACCAGACATTGTCAGAAATGCTTTGCCACCTTAAAAGCATGTAGTAAAAGTAGCCTGAATGAGCACATGAAAACTGATTTTTAAATTCCATGTCCTGAAAATATGTTTTTGAGTATAATTTTTTAAATTCCAAATGCTTAGTAAATTCTGCTCCCATAAGACAAGACAGCTCACAGTGCATGCTGAATATGGTAGCTTGCCATCATGTAGTGAAGTACTATTGAATAAACTCAGACAGAGAAACTGCGGTTCTACTTGAAGCTCAGATAAGCAAAGCAGCCAGTCACTGGCTCTTACCTGAAACTCAGACCAAAAATTGTGATCCTGCCTCCAGAAATCTCAGAATGAGACTGTGACTGAGAGCTGTTTTCTTCCATTTTATAATCCTCCCTAGGACTGGGATTAAAGTCATGAACCACCTGGTTTCTTTGACAATCTAATATGGATACTGGGATTAAATGTGTGTGTAGAAGTGAGAAGCAGTCTGCATTCCCGCCCGGCTCCTGGCCGCCTGGCTAGCTTATACCCCGAAATAACAACACAAAAAAACTGTATTCATTTAAACACTGCCTGGTCCATAATTTTCAGCTTCTTATTAGCTAATTCTCACATCTTGCTTTAACCCATATTTAGTAATGTGTATAGCACCACAAGGTGATGGCTTACCGGGAAAGACTCAGCATGTATGACCTGGCGGCTGGCTCCATGGCATCTGTCTCAGAGAGGAGAGGCTTGGCGATTGCCTGAAGCATCTGACTAACTTCCCTTCTTCCCAGCATTCTGTTCTGTCTACTCTACCTATCTAAATCCTGCCCTATCAAAAAGCCAAGGCAGTTTCTTTATTAACCAATGAGAGTCCTCCATCAGTTGTATGTTATCACTGCCTGGTCTGTAAGACTGACCAATGTGGCTGTTTTACTTTCCCAATGCAAGCTTTATCTGTTAAAATACAATTGAAATGTCATTACAGTGTAGAGTGTGCACAGGGATAGCTAAGGAGTTACAACTAACACTGTATAGTTTCCTGAAATGACATGTTATACTATAAAAAATATATAGCAAATATAGAACTAAGTAAAATACACGCAAGTATATTTAAAATAAATCAGCTTTAATAAGATTTATATTTTTATTGACTCACTTTTTCTACACTCAAAAGTACTCATTGACTTGTTTTTGTTGATAGTAATAATTTATATGAAGAGGTGTGTCACTAATTTAAAGAATTGCCTCAGCCCACAACTGACAAAACTCAGCTTATCAGACTGCCTGGACAAAATTGGGAATACCTTCCAGAATACTTCCTTCACATATTTACCAAGCAAATAATCCCAGTTATTTTTATATTAACTTAAATGTATTTTTCTAATGAGACATCTAGTTACTTCTCCAAGTCATCAACACATGGCCTCATACTGAATTCACAGTTGGTACTCAAGGCTACATGGTGAGCATCTTGAAGTCTTCTCCATCATAATCTGATGTTCTAATAATTCCAGCATTTTCTTGCTTAAATAAAAGATAGTAAATATCTTTTACAACATCTGTTAAAACTTAATCTATAGAAAATCTGCCATCTCTCTCTTTTGGTGTTTTCTAAACTCCTTGCATTTTTAGCATGTTTCTCTGCATCCTCTTTCACTAAAATTATCTGTCAGCATTACTGCTGTTAGAAAATAAATGATTATTTGATCTATAATAACTATGCAATCTTAAGTAAGGTCATATCGATACAAGTTTAGAAAAATTTAGATATTTTCTTGAAATTTAAAATTTTAATACAAATTTAGGAAAATATATTCATGAAATGTATACTATCAGCTGTAATGTAATATTAAGGGAAATCCAACTTTTAATATAAATTTTTCCTTCCAAGAATCTTTACATAGTTTAGGAATATTAAATAACTTTGTTTATTCATATTTTAATACATGTGCTTAATCATAAAATAAAATGTATGTGATCATGATCTGTCCACATGACAGAGGCACACAAAAATTAAATCATAACCTTTGCCTTTTGGGACTTAAAAATCTAATTGTTGAGGTAACAAAAAAACAGTATCACCCACTCAGCATTTACTAGGCAGTAACCACTGTTCCACGTGGAAATCACTTATTTATCCCTTAGAAGAAAGTCTTACATAAAGCCATGCATTACATCAGAGTAAAGGGGGACAGAAAACAACAGAGTGGGACACGGTGTGGCAATGAAGTCAACACTGTCTCCAGAGCCAAGATCTTAAAATCTTAGCCCTGTGGTACCCTCTTTGGTGTGTAGCATACCATCTGGCACTGTGTTTCCGATTACATATGGGGTCAAAAGTGTTTTTCCAATAATTAATGCTTCATTAAATCTCTATTGATAAACAGTTTACACTTTTTCCAGAAGATTGCATGTATACCAAAAGCAGGTTAATGAACTTCATAACCTAAATTCTTGAACTGTCTGCACCAGATTCTTAACATTTGCAAATATGGGATCAATGCACTGACAAGTATTCTATGATATCTTCACACTAATTTGATCCACCCAGAAGCTACTGCGTATAAAAATTTCAATGTACATGGTGGCTGGGGGTGAAGGCAGATCATCTTAAAGCAAAGCTTCTGAAATATTAATATCTCCTAAGTGACTGCATGAGATTTTCAGTATGAGAATCATGCTAGTTATTAGTCAAAGAGGCTGCTAGGTCAAATAGGCAACATAAATCTCCATGAGGAAAATATGAATGAAAGACATGTTATGGTTGGAACATTAATGCAAGGCTCAGTGCTTGAACATGATATTTCCATGAGGTTTTGTTGAAGTTGCCATGCTAATTTGAAGTTTTACTAATTTGAACAGAAGTACATTTTTCAATATTTCATGATGTATCTCTTTAAAAGAAAATAAATAGCAATGATGGGTTCTCCAACCAAAGTTTGACACATTTCAAAGGCCCAAATTTGATACATACTCCAGATTGCTCATCTAAAATATGTGCTTTTTTGTACCTGAATATCACACATTTAAATATGTGGACTATCCTCCATTAAACTTAATTCTGATCCTCCTAAAAGTGATATTACTATCGTTGAGGATAGACATGGTAAGCCACATATTGTAGTGAAAGCATTTCATGTAATGATAATTTTGTAAATTGTATGCTATAAATGATATGATTAATACTGTAGGCATATCGATATTTAAGAATCAAAGTGAAAAAATACTCTATAGGTGGCAAAGTTAAGGCAGAACAATCATATAGTCAATATAAATTCCATAGAAGCAATTCTTACATTATCTACTTGTTGACTGAGGTTTTCTGTCCAACCAAGTCCTATATCCATTTATTCCCAAAAAATCACACACAGAGTTCTACAGTATTATAAACTGATTGGCCTATTAGCTCAAGCTTCTTATTAAGTCTTATAACATATATTAGCCCATAATTCTTGTCTGTGTTAGCGACGTGACTTGTTACCTTTTTCAATGAAGGAAGTCACATCTTGCTTGCTCTGTGTCTGGCTTCCTCTGTCCCTGTATGACAACTGTAGACTGAAACTTCCCTCTTCCCAAAATTCTTGTTGCCCCACCTCTCCTTCCTGCCTGGCCACTGGCCAATCAGCTTTTCTTTAAAATACAAGTGACAGGGTACAGATCATTGTCCACAGCATCTACTATTACTTGAGTTTCCACTGCAATATGGGTAAGTAGACCAAAATTATGCACTGTTTACTTCACTATGATGACTTTGTTCTTGCTGTCATTGCTGTGGTATGGAACTCAAAGTTAACCTTTAGCCCTATAACTTCTCAACTTGTGACTCTCAGGGAATCCGACTTGGTAAAGCAATTCATCTATTCCTTTCATGAATAAATCAGATTATGCTTGTAATCATTTGTAAACATTTTCTTTCATAGCCTCTTTTGAGGAAGCTGATCCTGGAACAGTTCGAATTTTCTCCAACCTAGTTACAGTCGCCTTTCTGGTACAATCTGATGAAAGTGATTACATTGGCTTTAATGCAACCTATGGCACCTTTAACAGCAGCGACCTGAGCAGTAAGTGCTTTCTACTGGTCACCCTTTGACTCCCCTGATGCTGTAGTATTTTTAACATCAGCAGAACATAAAGTTTTCACTATGTGAGTTCTTTCCTAACTAATTCTTTCTTTACATAATAGTTAGAAACAAATAATATTAAAAGTAGTTTATATTCTTCATAGGAGTCAACGGACTAGCTTCAGAAAATCACAAATCCATCTAACAATTAAATTAGTTTTTAATATTCAGTAAACATTACAAGTGAAAGTAGATTAGCATAAACTAATTCTGAAAAAATCAACATGAAGTTGATTTGATTAAAGTACTGAATTTAGTTGTAAGTAGAGAGAAGCAGATGGGACACAATATGTGGGTAAATAGTGGAATCAACATGGGAAAAATGAACAATAGAAGTTTTTTAAAGCCCAATGCTATAAGAAACATAATAATTTGTCATGGTTGAAAAAAAAATGTATTTTACCTTAAATAAAATAAATTTCAAAATAAATAAAACTAATCACAGTTAAAATTAAAACAAAAGAATGTCTTAATGCCCAGCAAATAAGCAATCAAAATGCTAATAAAGTTGGATTATTTTCTATATAATTTATTATAGTTGTTCATGTCAAATATTAAAGTTGAGAGGTTTTTTTTTTTTTTAATCACAGATGATGAGAAAATCAACTGTACTTTTGAAGATGGCTTTTGCTTCTGGATCCAGGATCTTGATGACGATAATGAGTGGGAAAGAATTCGGGGGCCACAGTTTCCTCTCTTCACAGGACCGTCTTTTGACCACACATTTGGAAATGATTCAGGTGGAGTTTACATTTATTCATAAAGCAAAACAAAAAAAGCACGCGCTATTACTTCATTTGAAAGGAGCTTCATTAAGTGAAAAATTATTTTTTATTATTAACTAATAATTTTATTTAAAAGAAAAATGGTAATCAAACATCTAACTGTAAAAGGCCTGTTTTTAGAACATGTATTATTTTACTCTTCTCTCCAGATATGATGATGAAAAGTAATCAAAGGTCATTAGAGATAAGGAAATAAACTTTTAAACATAGATTCGAAATGATTAATGAGTAAATGCACTTGTTTGAGATAATTGACTTTTCTGGCCATTAGTCTACTTTGCCTTAATTTCATTTTTCAGTTATTCATTGTGAACTCACAGAAATATAATCTAGTTTTGTATATTGATCCAGCACTCATTGTCTTGCTGAACTTGTTCATTGGTTCAGATAGTGTTGTTTTTAAGAAGACCTTAGAATTTGTGAGTGTACAAATCCTATCAGCACAGATATAGATTTTCTTCTGGTAACCATATAAAAGAATGACTTGACATCATACACTGCAAGGAAAGATATGGTGTGTAAAGGTGTGTTCCTGTGGATGACATGCTAGATTCCATGTAGAAACACTAACACTTAGGACAATATAATTTGATTAAGAAAATGATGGGAAAGATACAGATAAGCAATTATTCTGGGATGATGCTACTGAAACAATAGAAACAATATATTTGTAAAACTAATAAGCTCAGTGCATAAAGCTTACAAACTTAGTAAGAGTACACACTGTGAATGTTAAGAAAAAAATCACAATAACATCAAACAGTATTTTCATGAGTATTTGTGTGTTTGTGTTTGCATGTGCATTCATGTATGTGTACATGTATATATGTATTGCATATATTTATGTTTGTATATATGTGTAAATATATGTGTATGTAGGAATATGCATGTATATGTGTTTTTATTTTGCATGTGTATGCATTTATGTGTAAATATAAATATATGTGTGCATGTGTGTATAGGTGTGCAAGTCTGTGTATATGCATATGTATATGTGTGTATGTGTGTGTGTGTCTGTATATGTATGTGTTTGTATGTACATACATATTTAGAAGTAAATTCATTCTTCACAATGACCTGTCAAAGTCATTGATAAAAACACTGTACCAAGAACCCCACACCAACATTGTAGTGCTCAAGTGCTGAGGAAACATGTCACATATCACAATTTGCACACATTTGTGAGACTTGCTCTGTGTGAACCCTTCCTTTTATCTGAAATGGTGTGCTGAGTTACTGGTATCCTTTGCTGCAGCTTTTCTCTGAATGACAAGAACCTAGTCACTTTTATTTTTGTCAGACCACCATGTAAAGCTGTTTGGAATGTAGAAATGAATGTCTTCCCCTCCGAATCAACTACCCATTTCTGAATAATTTGTTTAATTAAACAAATTAGAGCACTAAAAGTCTAAGCACATGCACACTGTGTTTTCCTTTTTATGGCCTGAAGAGTAAAGGGTTGACTTAGTGTGAACCATGACTGAAATAGTGTGAAAGGGCATTGAAAATGTAAGTGTTGCCCAAGATAGAAGCATGTTTAACACTGGCTCTTTAATCAAAAACATCCAGATGATAGAAAGATGCAGATTATTTATCTGCTTTAATTATTAAATATTTTATTACTATGACTATATATAATATATTTTCACAAAACCACCATATACTCCCTCTTATTATTTCTTTTATTCAGTTTTTGACCACTCAGTTATATATGAGATGCTCATAATACATCTGTGGATTAAAAGTAAAAATATATTTTCTGTTATTCTATTAATTTTTTTAAAAAACTAGTTTACATGAAGAGTAATTTTGGTACTGTATGAAGAACTTGGGGAAACATAAAGCTTTGAAAGTAGAAATAGGGAAAAAAGTACTAATTAATATAAGGCAATCACTTTAGATGTCATTGAAGAAGTGACATGAATCAAATTTCTAAGAGATCACAAGAGTCAATCACATCTACTAAAGAAAGGCACCAAAGAGATCTAAGAGAACAGAAGAGAATTTTCGCTCCTTTGAGGAAAAGCCATTAAGCCCACCAGGCTGAGATGCAGTAGAATAGACAGTGAGATCTATCTGACCTTGGTTCATCTGAAGTACTCAATTTCATGCTGAGGATGAGGAGAAAGTAGCATAAGGTCCAGCACAGCTTGTGGAAGGATAAGACAATGAGATAGATAGCAGTGCCATGCTACCCAGTGACCCAGAGAAGGGGTCAAGGACCAGAATCAGAGAGCAGATGTGGTGAGAAGTTAGATTCTGAATGTAATTTCAAATGAATAATAGTTTCACTTGGTTATTATTTGTTACTAATAACCAATAGCCATCGATTGAAGATTAAACATTACATACCATTATAGACAAATGCATACAAATGTTCTCTGTATACATGGCTGCTTCCAAAAGACAAACTATATTTAATATTGAAAAGGGTGACTTATGAATAATCCTAGATAGTTAGTCTAGAATAATTGTATCTAAGATCCTGCTCCCATATGGTTAAAATACTAACTCACCCAAATGAAGATTAGCCCTTTGGTTGGCAATCTCCCTAGCCCTATACAGACATTCTGAAACATCTAAATAACAGGGTCACTTTTTATTTCCTCTTGTAAAAAAAAAAAATCTAATAATGTCTGCACCGCAGTTAAACAACAGGAGTCAGATGGGCATTCAGGAAATCACTAGTACCTATTGATTATGGCAGATACGTGTCATGCGGCTGAAATTTTGATGTTCAAATTATCATTTTCTACTTTCATGTCATCATAATAGAGATAAAATAATTTCGTTGCTATTTAAAAGAGCCTAAGTACGTTACAGGAGGGAAAATGATTTCGGCTTGCCAGCAGAGTAAATGACTGTAGAAAGGAGATGAGACGGCCCAAAGTGAAGCAAGATGAGCGTCAGGCGGAGATTTTAAACAGTTGGGAGGGAAATGGAGTCTCGGGAGAAAGGTATGTAGCCAGGGTTATGAAAATTAGACAAGATCAAGCAGGTCAGAGCACACCAGTGGCAGTAAGTAATGAGGGCGATGGTGGAGCTTAATAGGTCTCTCTGACTCTTATAGCTGTGATTTCATAATCTACCAGTCATTCACCTCCAGGGGTATTTTTCTTCCAACTGGCTCTTTTTTTTTTTTTTTTTTTTTTTTTTTTTAATGTGTCAGAACATTGTACCTCTGAAATGCAGGAGAATTAAACCTCTCCTGCAGTTCTTCTTATCCATGCAGGGTTCTTTTGTTCTTAGCCTTCACTTTCAAAGACAGGAGCGCCTAAATGGCACAGATAAACTTTGAATTAGCATCACTTTAGAGAAGAATATCTAAACTGCTCAACTTTTTCCAGACCTTCTAAAAAACTCAGTCTTGGGGGAGCCACAGCTCCTCAATCTTTGCCCTGTCAGCTCTCCGGGTTTCTTTGTCCCTCTTAAAAGTGAAGTGGATTGGGAGAGGGTGGCATTGATGCAGGTCAGTGCTTTGGCATGCTCAGAGGGAGCCTATTTGTCCTGAACATTTGGGGCAAATGAGGTTAGTAGGATCAAAAAGACTTTGCAAATGTAGGTGTCACAAAGGCCTAGCTTGTCTTAGGTTCTTTTTCTGCTCTTTTTTACACAATCGCAATTGTTTTTAAAGCTTTGAAGGGTAGCATTGGGTAAAATAGACTCATTTAAATTAAGACCCTGATGTCCTAGTTAGGGCTAAATTTTATTGCTTTGCCTCCATTTAGGTAAATTATTTTTCTTTTCTACCTTTGATTCCTTCCTTTAGAAAATATGTTTGAAGATAATAAGATTTAGATGTTTAAGATTTATAAACATTCATCACTATGTTCTACAAACATCAGGAAAATCCTGACAGAGTGCCATATACTGCTAAAACGATTTCCTTTTTATGACTCAAAAGTATTCAAGTGACAACAATTGTTCATGATCCTATTCTAAGTTGCTGTCTAAAAAAAAAGATGTTAGACTATATATAAAAGTTCTTTTATATATATATATATATATATATTATTCTTATATGTATTCTTTTACATATCTGCATTTCAACTGCATTTCAACTTAGCAAATAAATATACATCCTTAGTGTAATTTATATCCTTTTAATGTATTGTTCTTTTCTTTTTTTCTTATCTTTCTTGTATTAAATTTTAGTACTACTTTATCTTATTTAAAGAAACTGAATTTAGTCCTCCTCCACCGTCAGCCACATTCAGAGAGTCCGGTTTGGTCCCCTGTTCCACCAGTCCCATTCCAACTGGACTTGGTGGTCTCCCGTTAGATCTGTCCCACTGTCTCAATGGGTAAACACACTCCTCGCGGTCCTGACTTCCTTGTTCATGATCTCCCTCCTTTTGCTCCTCATCGGGACCTTGGGAGCTCAGTCCGGTGCTCCTGAGAAACCAAGGACAACGGCAATTAACATGAACTTTACAGCATGGACGGGCTCACTGTGAGCCTTGTCAGTTTGGTTGCTCACCTTCCTGGACTTAGGGGGAGCTGGGAGGACCTTGGACTTAACATAGTGAAGGGAACCCTGATGGCTTTTTGTCTTGGAGAGAGGTGGAGTGGGGGTATGGGTGGAAGGGAGGGGAGGGAAGGGGTAGGAGAAGGGAAGGAGATGGAAATCTTTAATAAAAAAAAATGAGGGGAAAAAAAAGAAACTGAATTTAAACCAATCATTTTATTAAACCTTTTAGCAATATTCACCTGTAGATTCAGTTCTCTTAAGCCCACAAGCAGACTGGTGAAACTACTAAAACCAACCAGGTTTCTTCTTGAAAGAGACCCCAAATTTTCTAGAAAGCACAATCATCTCCCCGGCCCAGAATTTACAGCTTTTATTTATGTATTTTTTTATTTTTATTAAGCTCTACATTTTTCTCTGCTCCCCTCCCTGCTTCTCCCCTCCCCTTCAACAAGATAACCTGAGTAAATTAGGAGCATGGAGACTTTGGGAGAGAGAATTTACAGCTTTAATTGGGGTGTTGATTGGAGAGAGTTTAAATTCAGTTCATGACATCAGCACCAATGCATGCCCAGAATTTACAATTTGACTTGGGGTGTCGACAGGAGAGAGTTTGAATTCAGCTCATGGGGAGACAGACAGAAAAGGGGACAGGAGGAAGTGTAAGAAAAATATAAGACTAGAGAAAAAGGTCATTGTATGCTTGAGTTGACAAACTATTAAATTTTCTGGTTTTAAGCTCGCTTTAAGGTTAATTTCAAGAGATCTAGAATGCATTTCAAGAAAATTAAAGAGCTAAAAATATTGTCATTAAACCACAGAAATCCTGTTGGTTATGCAGAATATTGATGAGTCATTCCTTATTTGTAAGACTTTACATCTTAAATTAACCTATTTCTATTAATAGTGTATCATCACTAGGCTGTGGCCTACTGGTAAGGTTCTGGTGTCTTTCTCCTTCTTCAGCTACTTGGTGTTTCCCTGACTCCACCTTCTTTCTCCTTGCATTCAGTTTTATTTTCCTGCCTAGCTCTATTCTGTCCTGCCATAGGCCAACACAGCTCCTTTATTAACCAAAGGTAATACAACATATTCACAGTACACAAAGGGGAATCCCATATCACACATGTACAAGCACATGCATGTACACTCATATATAAGTGTGCAAAACTTAATAAAAATTGGCATATTCTACTTATGATAAAAGATAGTTAGCAATACACTATACAAAATGACATCAGAGAAATAAAATGTGTTTCTGAAAATTCAAAGTTAGTGGTCACTTGTATCAAGGAGACTTTCTTAAAAACCTTAGGATAAATTTTCTCCAAGTAAAAAGATAGTATTTTAAAAAAGAATAATTGAGAGGTGGAGAATATGGTCAGAAGATGACACAGGATCTAAAATGTCCTTAATGTCTTTGGGTATTTGGAAATACACAAAGAATCAAATCATAAAGAAATATTTTGCATACAATACATAACTTATTATGGCTAGAGCTTTTGTACCCATAGTTCAGACCCCCAAAGACCACCAAGAGACCAAATCCAATGCAAAAGCAAAGAATCATTTAATTGCGAGTTCAAACCTGGATCCCTTGTCTGTCTGACATGGCACTGGAGTAGGAGAGACCCCAAGAAGCAGTGGCACAGGGTGTCTAGAGGATTACAGACTGCATAAGGAACAGACTCAGGTTGGTATACTTAAGAACTTGGAGCACCTGTCTGGTTAATTGGTAGTTTATAGCTGCAAGGGTGGTGCTATCTTTTGGGCAGTTGCTGTGGTTACCACATTCCACCTTAATCAGAAAAGCACGCCCAGTGCCTGCTAGCCTAGCCTGTTTGTGTTTGGTTCTTTACCATATGAGGGTAACTTATGGGTTTTTGTTGTTGTTCTTGTTGTTGTTTGTTTATTTGTGTGTGTGTTTGTGTGTGTGTGTGTGTGTGTGTGTGTGTGTGTTTTCAGTAACTTAGGATGAGGTCGAGGAAAGCTGAGAACACAGCACATCCTGCTGAGTCAGGGCCGACATCCTGCAGGGTCTTTTCTGCAGCCATAACAGATAGAAGATATAGCTGACGTAGTAAAGAGGCCCCAACAGAGTGATTCTGTAACTGTTGTAGACATAGAAGATTTTGAATGAAGATGTAACCAAACACATGACTTCTCAGGAAGCTTTGTAATGCAGAATCTCCAACTTAAAGAACATCTTAGAGGAAGGCCCACTTGGGAATAAACAGTACAACAATGTTTTGTTTAGTTTATATTTCACTGCGATAAAACACTAACCAAAAACATCTTTAGGAGAAAAGTCTATTTGGTTTGCAGCTTACAGTTCATCATGACAGGAAGTCAAGACAAGAATTCATGTCAGAAATCCGGAGAAAGGACAAAAACAGAAACCCGAGAGAGGAATGTAGTTACTAGTTTGCTCTCTCTGAGGTGTTCAATTGTTTGGTGTGTGTGTATATATATCCTGCCCAGGGGTAGTACCATAGTAGGCTGTGTCCTCCTAGATCAATTATCAATTGAGGTTCTGTTTTTCCAGGTAACTATTGTGTTCAGCTCACAAAACTTAGCCTGTACAAATGGTATCCTGACCTAGTAGAATCATCCCTAGATGTTGTTATTTATTCCTCCACCTGATGATATGCTCCAGTAAAAACATTGTCTGTATATTATTCCATATTCTGAGTGTAAAAAACTAGGTAGAGAGCTAATTTGGAGCTCATCACATGAGGTGTAAAATTAAGTTTATGCCATATTCAAATTATTAAAGGCAAAGATATGGTCAATTTTGAGAAAACTTAAAAAGAAACATACTAACAACATTGAAATTTAAAAAATGTATCTTCTCCCAGAGACAAAAGATAGAAATTGGTGAATATAAATCATTAATCCTCTATATTAGGAAATCACCTAGGCTAGAGAAAACTCTTAATAGGTTAAAGTGAAATATATTATCTTTGAGTATTCCTATTGCATCTTGTAAGTGTTAAATAAGTCAAGTGATCACTATCAAAATATCATAGATTAAAGAATAATTGCATGAGTGAACTAAATTTAATGTAAATTGCATACTCTACACTCATAATTTTATAGAGAATTTATTTTACCTATTTTATTTGATAAATTTAGTTCACTTAGATAAAACTTTAGTACAGTAAATTATTTCATATTTAACAATATCTACAGATGCATGTTGTTTACTGTCTTAGTTTATTTTCCAAAATATAAAAGGTACTATCATTTCTATAATTAATCTTGTTTTAAGTGGACTTGATGCAGGTAGATTCACAGACCCAAAGTCGAACATTGAGCCGCACTTAGGGAGTCACAGGGAAACCCACAGAAACAACTAGCATGACTCATGTGAGCCTGGTTTACAGAATCTGAACCCACAACCAGGAAGTCTACATGGGACCAAGTGAAGCTCTCTGAATAAATGTAACAGTTGTATAGTTTAGTCTGTATGTGGGACTCCTGGAAAGGGGGGCAGGGCCTATTTCCAGGGCTTTGACTAGCTTTGGAAAACCTATTTCTCCTGCCAAGCCTCATACCAGAGGAGATGCTTGGACTTGGGGCAGCTTGATAAGCCATGATCTGCTGAAACCCACAGGGGACCTGCCCCTTTCTGCATGATTACAGAAAAGGCATGGATTGAAGGGCAGGCAGAGGAGAGAAGGTGTGAGAGAGTGGAAGAAAAAGAGAGAGGGAGAAGGATGTAAAGTCAATAATTTACTTAATAAATAGTCATATTAATTATACAATCAGATCTAAACATATTACTGCTAAATAAATGAATAAGATACTTAGCACATTTCAAGTTATAACTAGTAAATGGACTGTGTTGAGTGAACATGCCAGAACAGAAAAAACAGCACGATGTTGCTTCTATCACACGATCAACAGCTAACTCAAAAGTTTTCGAGCACTTAGACCACTTCAGTACTTCTTTCTTTCTTATTGTGCCCTAAGCAACTAACAGCAAGATGAATTCCAACTGGGTTTATTTGTGAGCTCATAGAGAGCAGGTGCTGGGACTTGTGTGATGAGTCTGAAGCTGAACTTTTACATAGCTTCATATATATGAGACCAGACATAGCTAAAATAGTCATGAAATATTTTAGCACAAATAAAATGTGAGTAGTCTGTTACTAATATAAACTGTGAAACCCTGTCTCGAAAAACCAAAAAAAAAAAACTGTGAAACACATTCTTGCATTTTGTAATACGAATGCAATGCATGTGCATATATTACTTTTATAAGTCTTTTAGCACTATTTCACCTTGATAGAACACTCATTTATTCCAGATAATTTTTGCCTCATTGGTCTAAGTATGTGTTTATAAACAGTTCTACTTGAATTTCTCTTCTTCGTATCTTATTCTTACTCTGCATATTACAAATGAATGAGATTGCATTTTGTATACAACATTGCCAATATTTTTCTGTTGAAACGCACAGGAGAGAAGATGTTGATTTCAAGCAAACACATTTGGGCATTTCATAAAAAATGCATAACAATCCAATTCTATTAGTCCAATATTTCATCTGCTTTATAGCATGCTTTACTGGATAATTCCTGCTTCTGTCTTAATATATGAGTTTCAAACTAAGAATGAAGTAAATTCCCCTAAGAGAATGTTAAGATATTCTTACCTAACTGTACTTCACACACTAGAAATGACTCAAATCATTGGCTTGAATAATGAATCCTAGACCAGAAAGCACTTATGCAGTATCTTGTGCTATTTCAAAAGCTTTTATATGGATTAGCATGCTGCCTGCTCCACAGTGATCTGATTAGTTATCATTCAAAGGAATACAGAAATATGAAAAACCCTTATAAAATCAGGCACCTTCTTATGTAAAGATATGCAGTGTAGTCAATGGGATACAAAACCAGTGTTCTTTGGAACGTTTAGCCTTGTAATCAAATGTATGTTTAAATAATTGTGTATCCTGTTAGTTAACCAAACAGGATATCTAAATACAGTAAGCCATGTGCTGATTACTTGTCAAGCTGTGAGATTTTCTAGATGTATGGAAAATTACAATTAAAGTAAGAAGTCCAAAGTTGAGTAATTTTCCTAAACAATTTATTACGGCAGATTCAACCACTCCAGACTCAATTCTGGCACCTCATCCAATGTTCAAAAATACATGTCAAAAAGCTTCATCTTAAATGGTTACCTTCTTTAAGCAAGTAAAAGTTCTTGGTTGGCTTTACAGGATTTTACATTTCTACACCAACTGAACAATGCCGGAGAAGAGAAAGAGTGGGGCTTTTAAGCCTCTCTTTAGAGCTCGCTTCGGAGCCTGCCTGCCTTCATTTCTGGTATGTTTCCAATCAGGTCCTTGACTTCTGGTAGGATATACTGAAATGCTCTTTGTGAGTGGCTAGCAACAGTTTTGTTTGGGAACCAGTCTCAGATCAGATAGCTAAAGTTTTAATGCCTGCATTAATGTTGTATTTTACAATAGATAGAACAGCAAATATTGGTGGCCCCCTGACCCTCTTCCCCAGAAACACCCAAAGGAAAAAAAATATATAATTAAATATAAGAAAATCTGCAGAAAGAACTAAAGCGAATTTATTAAATGTGTTAAAAACTAAACATCTTTTCGTATTTCCAAACCAGGTATTACATGTGTTGTGAAAATGTCTACAACTTAAACATCCAAATCAGCAGTGCTGAAACCACGGATAAGACAGTTTTTCAAAGAACAGGAAATTATGGGACAAATTGGAATTACGGTCAAGTTACATTTAATGAAACAGGGAAATTTAAGGTTTGCAAAAATACTTTGTAATTTCTATATGTATTTTTTTATAATGTGTGAGTACACTTTACAATGATATAGTAAAGTAGTTTCTGGAGAAAACCTAGTAACTTTCTCTTCTTTTCAAATCTACCTTATTTTTTCTTTTAGTTTATTCACTGATTTATTAAATAATACTTTTGAGGAATCACTTGTGATATTAACATTCTGTTTATAATAGTCCGTAAAACCCTTAGAAAAGAAGGCAGCTTCATCTCCCTTCATCAACACCTTCTTCTATTCTTCTTTCTTACCTTGTTCAGCGCCACACGTTCTAGATAATTATCATTTCATAGTTAAACATCAATATCCATCAATATCCACCAGCCAACACCACTATGACTTAATCTCAGTAGATTTCCTTTAGAAAGGAATTTTATGAGCCATGTCATTGGGAAGTCTCTGATCATTTATTCTGCATTAAGTTGAATTAATTTTTCCAGATAAGAATTTAATGCCTTTATTTCCTAAGGGTTGTTGCTATTAAAATACAGGATAACATGCCCTATTAGTTTGACCAAATTAACAATGTTTTAATTGAATAATTTGATACAATTTAGTATCACTTTTAGAAGATATATGTTTGAACAGACAATGTCATCACTTAGATCCTCCCCTATGACATTGAGCCAACATCAGTGACCCTCATCTGCCTTCTTCCTGTCACGCTTCCCTTTATTTTTTCATAGTCTAGTCTTCACTGTGAATTTTTTCATTAATTTTGTTTGTTCTCTGATAGTTCAAATAAGAAAAATAGAATATCAAACAAAGACAAATATATGAATAAAATGAGAAAAATCAGCATTTCTGCAGGCAGTTCTGGCCACTGAGATTTTTGTCTAAACCTGCAATGATCCAGTACAGTATTTTTGGTTTTAGTTCCACAAGAAAAAAGATACTGCTGCCACATCGCAAATGCATGTGATACTTTATTCATGATTAGCTTCCATTGTTTTGTTAATCACAGTCCTAAAGCTTTGAATGTATATTTTGAAATTAATATTCCTATCACACAAAATTTTATTACAGTATATTGTTATAATTATATTGTGTGACACTGATCTGGTGACATATGCACCGACATCTACTCTCCCCAGATAGTGAACCAAAGGCAGGCCAAAGTAAGGATAGCAACAAAGTCCAAATTTGTGAGCCAATGAGTTCTATGGGGATTATTTACAGGAGTGTGAGTGTGGGGTTACTTACAGGAGCAGAAATTCCTCAAAGACAGCTGCATCACCTTGGTGTAGATGATGGGTCACCAGAGCTGAAAACTTGAACCTGACTCTTCAGAGGTTGGAGAGTGTCTTTTCTGATCAGCTCAGCTTTCCCCAGCCTATCCAGCTAGTTCAGTGTGTCCGATAGTGTCTCTCAACAGTTCTTAAAACTTAGAAAATCTTGGGGAGGGCAGACCTAGTGAACCCCATCTGTTTGAGAAAACTCTCAAATCTATTGAGTGGTCTGTTTCCCAAGTTTAAAAGAATCTCCCTGCAGGATGGAATGTTTTAACTTCCTTTAGAATATCCTGACTTTTAAGGAGTTTCCTTGAAGGATGGAGAAAATTGCTGCACAGATGGTTGTCCTGTTACTGTTGTTGATCCACAATTATTCATAGAAAAGATGGTATAGGACATACCATGAGGTTTGGTGCTATTTGGAATTTCAGTTACACACTAGGGCTGAGAGGATACTGTCATCTGTTGGAGAATACAAACTTACATATTTATTATGCCATTGTATTGAGAAGTTGTGGACAACTTGCTGTTATCTCCGTGAAAATTTTTTTCTCTGGAAAAGGAAGAAATTCATACTTATTGGAATATACCTGGTATGATATCTACAGAATTAATGGAAAAAATAGTGAACTGAGGAATGCATACTATGTTGAAAAAATCAAATAAGATAATGTATATTATGTGGTTCAGATAGCAAATATTACACAGCAAGTATCATGTTTGTCTCATTCTTATTCTACTGAAGATAGGTCCAAGGAAGTATGGTTGAAAACAGTCACAATATCTGAGAACCTACTGTGGTATTTATAAACTCAGCAGCTGTGACCAAGACTTGTGGGTCTTGTGGTTAGCGCCTTCCTAAGAATGCTAGTTCAGAACCCGAAGTGAACTAGGACCAGTACTAGATGATCCCGAATGTTCATGTCACGCTAGTCATTTCTTCTTGTTCCCTTTTCCCTATTAAATGATCTAATCAGAGTGCCATGTCTTCTCTTCAGGACTGGTACCTAGTATGAGGGAAAACACACATTTGGATTTTTAATATAATTGGCAGGAGGCTTCTCTCTGCATCCAAATTGTGTATAGGTTTTACTAAGTAAAACAGAGTATGATAAAATCAGGAGAAGAGAGATAAATAAATCATAAGACTATAATCTAACTCAGAAAGAAGACATGCATGAATATTTCTGCTAAGATTTATATGTAAGATAAAGGTTGAGATTCTCAAAAGAACTTAAACAGTTTGCTTTATCAATATTTCAATGTGGAGTATTTCATTATGCATTGTATAATTGGCAATACTGGTTCCCCTGAGTTATTAAGCCATAAGAAGAACCAAGTCAGAAATTATTAGAGTGGAATAATAATATATGCCTCTCCGAATTTCAGGTTGTATTCAATGCATTTAGAAACCCAGGTTGGAGTACAATAGGTCTGGATGACATAAACCTAACTAATGGAATCTGTGGTGAGAGTCCTTATCCAGAACCAACTTTGGTTCCTACACCTCCACCAGAGCTTCCTAGTAAGTAAACCCATTATGTGTATTTCCTAAGTCATTAATCTATCTTGTTTCAGCTTATTGTTTTTATCTCAGCCTAATAGTGTTTCAATAGAAAATTAAAGTAAAAATAAAGACCACGAGAAAAACTGTATCTAGCCAATGATGTGTTATAATGAATTCACAGATATTCACTTGTTATAAGGCTGTCAATCATATTTAAAATATGATTTAGTAATTTAAATAATATTTAGTAATTTTTATCTTAAATTTAATGACAGTACTAATTTTTATTTTGTTCTCATTAAAATACAAATTCCAGTGCCACATTGGTGGGGATGAGTGGAGTCTACTCTCTTGGGGAAAGAGCTGCTGAGGTTCTAGTTTCCTTTTAAGAAGGATTTGAAAATCCTAACAGCTCAGTTAAAACTGAAACACTCTGTCTTAGCTACGATTTCCATTGCAGTGAGAGATACCATGACCCTGACCACTCTTATAAAGGAAAATATTTAACTGTGATGGAAGCTTATAGCTTCAAGGTTTAGTCCATTATCATCATGGCAGGGAGCATGGTGACTGGGAGTATGGTGGCATGGTGCCAAAGAATTCTATATCTTTCAGGCAACAGGAAGTGAACTGAAACACTGGTTGGTATCTTGAGCATATGTGAAACCTCAAAGCCCACCTCTACAGTGAGACACTTCCTCCAATAAGGCCATACCTAATCCAACAAAGCCACAATTCCTAAGAGTGCCACTCCCTTTGGTGACCATTTTCTTTCAAACTACCACATACCCCAACTCTATTTTGGAATAATTTGATAGCAAATATTAAATCCAAATTTTACCAGACATCCCTAATGAAAGGGAAATGTTTACATCCTGAAATGATGCTTTAACAAGGCTTTGGAATACCTTCCCTTGGCAGCAGCTTAGCTGAGCAATAACTGAGATTTCCAATCCTACCATAGCTTTTAATTCAAAAGAACAAAATGGATCGTATGCCTACTTTTCTTAGGTCAAATTGAAAAGATGTAATTTCAAAGAAACCTCATTACCATTCATCTTATTCATGTCTGAAGAGGCACATCCTATTATAGGACCATGGCATTTGACAGACCATAAAAGGATAATCATAGATAAAGATACATTATATAACACTGCTCCTGTCCTTCTTTTAGGATATTCTCAGTGCAGTGGTATGTTTTGAGGCATACCCTCAGTCTTGTGATCATGGGAATCTGAGCGAGACAAGGGGAATATTCTGTAATATATCTGAACACTCAAATTTCTTCTTCTCCATTTATCTGAAACACTTAAAATACCCAGAAGCATATATTTTTCTACATTAAAACTTTAATTAAAATAAAACAAAACAAACAAATAAAAAGCAAAAGACCATGGCAAAAGAACACAGTGGATAAAGGCATTTGCAACCTAACCTGTTGACCTGAGTTTAATTCATGGGATCCACATGAAGGAGGAGAGAACTGACTCCCATAGTTATCCTCTGACCTTCACAAGCTTGCTATGAATGCATACACACACACACACACACACACACACACTACACACGCACACACACACACACACACACAGTAACACATGGACAGACACACTAAACGCATCTGTTTTATGTTTGTTTTGTTTAGTTTTGCTTTTGTTTTAAGAAGCAGATTTTTTTTTCAGTTACACGACTTTAACAAGCCCAAAGTCCTTTAGAAAAAAAAATGTTTGATATTTGATGTCTTTTTAAAAATGAGCTGCCACTAAATAAAGATGTAGTTCCTACAGGCCTCATGCTGCCATCTTGAGTATTCACTACATTCCTAACAAAAGGCAAATGTTCACTCTCCTTGCGTACTGAAATGTTTGAATATTTCCTGAATGATGCAGTATTCCCATAATTCATTTAAGTCCTAGATATCCACTCTGTAAATGACACTGCCAAAGAAACCTAGGAACTATCAGCACCGGTGGTTTTTGAAAATTTTAACATGATAGAAAAACAAATATTTTAAACAGTATACTCTTCATGGTTAATGTGTGAAGTGGACAAGAATTAATTAAGGAAATGTATAAATAAAAGTGGCACTCAGAAATCTGAAAGAGGGGGGGAAGGAACCTTGATGGACAGACAATAAAATACTGCTATAAAGTCCAGCAAAGTTTCCAGTGCTGGGGATGGATTTCACGTCTTCTGAGACTAAGCAGATTCACAAGTGTACTTCTCAGCACCAATGTTTATCATTTTATCCCAACTGTAATTTTCACAGTATCTGTCTGGTTTCTAGTGTCACATGAATCAGTAACCCATAAATATTATTAAATATGCACCAAGAATTCTTTTGCTATCCTGATATTTTGTCATATATCTTTTCTGGCCATTGGAACTAAATTTTTGGGTTAATACCAAAATGAATGCAGTAATTTGGGCTTTGTGGCATTTGAATATGGCGGTACTATTACATTCTGTGTGGTCCCTCTAAATTCATAGCATAAAATTTTTTATGCACAATTTTATGTTAAGAATTCTTAAAATCACTACTAGTTTGATGAGTATTTTTAAGTTTCCATAGTACAATCTCAGATGCTGCATCTTTAAAATATTAGACAAATCACATTTCTTAAATTTTAAAATCTAAGATAACTTATATGATCACACATAAAATAAATGGTTGCAACTTTGTTGTCCATGTTAACATCAATATTATGTGTGCCATCATCATATCTATTCTAGTCAGTAAAAGGAAAGTCACAATATCTCAGTGCACAGAAGCTTGGCATCTGTGCACGTTTTAGCACTGGGGAAATTGCACTGTTAGAATAACCCATGGGATTTTAAGATAGAAATTTCGAATTTGCCCAGAATGTGTTTGTTCCACTTTCTAAGTGGTTCACTTTGAGCCAATGTTTAGCACAGCGGAAATGTTAATTACCGTCTAACGCATCCTGAACAATTTCTTTTTAATGCCTTTTGCAGATGGGTCAATAGAAGTTCTATCTGTGCAGAGCTATTCTGATTCCAGATCACTGAGTTGTTTAAGCAAAAATAAAAGGAAACCATGGTTGACTGGCTAAAACCTTTCTCTTTCTCTTTACAGAGTAGCTAAATAAGAAATCTCAGACAAGTGGTTGAATAATCAAACCCTGTACCTACTCGGTTCCTGATAATATTGTTGGGTCTAGTTTTCTGAACATTCACGACTGCAGGGATTCCTCAACCATGTTACTTTAGTCTCTGCTCCATCAGCTCCGAGATGGTGCCTGTGATGTTGATACAGCTAATTTCAATAAGAGTACTCTACTTGAGGAAGTTTACAAAAGCTAATATTCTCTTAAACAAATATCATATTAATTTTAACACCAATTCTGAGGCTCTGTCATAATGTACAGTATGTGTAAACAAAAAGAATTCAGCACTCAGCTCCTGGGTGATTTCTGTGATTCTCAACTACTTAAGAAAAACTGACTTTAGCCATTTTAATATTCTAAGGTTTTTTTCTCTATCATTTCCTGATACAAGTAAGCCATTTTTCATTTCTTAAAACACAGTGAGTTAGTTTGAAAAAGTTACTAAACAACTTGACAAGTTCTGCATGTGGAATCAGTCTGCATTTATGCTTTCTTAGCCTTTCCCTGCAGACCAGAAATCTATGGTGCTTGTCCAACTTAATATTCACCCCTAGCACACATGGGTCTTAATTCCATTATTAGAATTCTTCAGCAAAGAACTTTTTCTTACTCTCTTTTGTTTTCATTGCTTTACCTTTACAACAAATAGCCTCATTTGGTGTTATCATTGGTTAACTTTATTTCAGAACCAATAAAGTTTAATAATCTGAATAAACATTTAAACCAATTAAATTAAATTAAATCACAAGTTTGATGAAAATATATACATTATGAATGGCAACAAAAAATGTCTTAAAACTACTAATTTTTAAAAGTTGGACCCCAAATTCTCACAGGAGATGTAATTTCAGATTATGACCTAAACTTATTAACATGTTCAATATAGTATTAAAAATTCATTGTGTATTACTAAAATAATAGGTAATAATTGAGAATATTAAAATTAATTTCACCTAAATTCAATGTGATTTATTGTTTCTCAAGTTACATCTATTATTTCCCCCATAAATGAGTAACAGTCAAAAGCCTATCAGTAATTGAAATTATGTCTTCATTTCTTATCTTATTTCCTTCCACATGTTTAATTCAAACTCCCTGTGAGAGGGTTGGGCTCTCCTTCCCACTTCTGGGATACACCTCCCTATGGACACAAGCCTTATAAATGTCAGTCTTAAATAGAGGTTACAAGCAGAATCTCTTAAGGACATAACTCCATCTGTGAAAACTCCCTTAGAGGATGCTGCACAAACACATCATAGGTACAGTAGAGATTTCTATGGCATAAAAAGAGATTAATCAAATTACAAACATTTGAAATAACAGCACCTAGGAATATTAAAAGTGAAAATCCAACTCTGTCAATGAACAGACCCTCCAAGCCAGTCAGGAAGTCAGGATGCTTTACTCCCATTGTATGTACAGGTTTCTATTACCTAACAGCATAGCATGAATGCAATTTCTAAAGTCATGCCTCATCAGTCTATGGAACTTCCCATAAGAATAATGTGTACACAACATACCTATGAATACATAAAATGTATTCACACAGACATACGTGTGCACATGTCCATATTTAGACAGATAAACACAAACACATATAATTAAAATTTCATGAACTCGCACAAACACATTTACACATATATACATACACAAGTACATACACACATTCACATGCACATGTTCACACCTAAGAACTGAAACATAGTGATGCATATGTAAACATGTGCATGCACTCATATATATACACATCTACAAATACACATTTTCAAGTTCACATATAAGTATATACATATATATACTCATAATATATACAAACAAACACATTCACACTCATGAATATATAATGTAGAGACTTAAGCTCGAATATATTGTACACATGCCTGTATCTGTACTAACTCTAATATACAGTCATAAGCACATACCCATTCTCACCTGCACAAAGACAAATATATTATGTACAAATGAAGACAAATTTACACTATACCCATTCACATAGCACACACATATACAAATACATGCATTCATACACAAACACACAGTCATACACTTGTGTTTTCACACTCATAAATGCACACACATGCACACATGCTTATGCATAGAAACCATACTCATAAAAAGACATGGACATACACACAGAATATCACATACACAGACATACATGCACATGCACATGCTCAGAAGATGTTCAAGTGGTTTAGGTGAAGAAGACTGATAATATGTATAGAAAATTATTAGAAAAAAACGTATGACTGAAGCTCTGCATGGGTATAGTCTAATTTTCCATCACTCAATTTCAATTACTAATTTACTGAGTATTAAAAAAATCCTAACCTTATATGCCTTCACTAAAAGGAAAATCCATAATACAGTTAGCCAGACCTCTTATATTTTGGAAATAATTTTTAAATATAAATATATCGTTTTAAATGGTAGTGAGTATTAAAATTGGGGTCCCTAAAACAGTCAATAAAATCTTAAACTGTTTTATATTTGTTTATAATTAGTAAAAAGAAAACATACATTTAGTATATTATAATATTTGTATGCCTAATCATAGAACTAGAAGATATAGGCTCTATTTATAATAAAATTTAATTAAATCCTAGGAATCGCAACTATGGCAAAATGTTGAGTAACAGATATAACCAGAAAAGAAAACTAAAAATTGTTGTTTTGTTGGACTTTGGTGTGTGTGTGTGTGTGTGTGTGTGTGTGTGTGTGTGCTCTCATGTAATATGGGAAGGGTGAATTCCAGATCCTCCTGCTTCTACTTTCTAAGATCCTGGATCACAGGTGTGTGTTAGCGTGATTTCCTTCCTCAGAATTATAAACAGGAACAGAAAGTGTTGCTCTTCCCTTCCTGACTACCACACCCTTCAATGTTGAGCATCATTTCCACCCAATACCTTAAGAATAAAAGATCAAAAAGTCTATATTGCTAGATCAATGACATAACAGCCAATGGCTCTTCTACTAGATGGTAGCAGGAATGGCATTTGCTCTATTATAAATTTTCATGTTTTTTCTGCAGGTATGGTTTTCTCTCATGTACTTTACAAAATATTTCCATTGGTCAAATAAATATGGGAAATCCTAAACACTATTATAATCTTTTGAAACTTATAAAGGAAATAAGAATATAAAGCTTTTGGGAACTTTTCTACTAAAAACACCAATGTGCTAACATGTTTCCCTAACAACTTATACAGTTTGTAAAATGAATCTGTCAAAACTAGCATTCTAGAAAATGTGATTTTACAATCTCTGGCATCTAAGAAGATATATGTGGAATGGGCATGATGTTGTTAATAACTGTTTCTTAATCCATTTTAGCTGACTGCGGAGGACCTTTTGAATTATGGGAGCCAAATACAACATTCAGTTCTCCGAACTTTCCAGATATCTACCCTAATCAAGCTTTCTGTGAGTCTTTTCTTGCCCAGCTTACCAAGGAAAAATGTATATAACAAGGTTATGCCCCTCATGAATAGAGAAATAGATTATGAATTTGTCAAAATGGACACAGTGAAATGCCTACCTATGAAATATTATTACTTCTTTCTTAATTATTTCCCTCATATTTGACAGTATTTGTAATTTTGTTTCCTTTGCCTTGCTTTCCTCCCTCCAAACCCTTCCCTGATATCTTCTAGATTTCTGGCCTACTTTTCATTGCAAAGTTTTTAAGTGAAGTCAAAGCAGTGGTGTTCACTATTCATGGTTTCAATTTATTCTCGCAATCATTCTCCATAGCACATTTTACTATTGTAATTTCAGAATAAAAACATGAAATTAATGCCCTTGATGTAGTCACCCTTGCTCTAGATATTTTCCTCATCTCTTTCCTAGCTCACACATAATCCCTGAAGTATGCACAGCAAACTTGCAGTTTCATAGAACAAAGTCGACGCAATACCTTCACCCTAAGAAAACACATACTAGACTCGATGAGGAATACAGCCAGAGCAATATGATTAGACTCCTAGAACTGATAAGAAAATAATGCAGGCTGCTGAAATATCTAAATTTAGAGAAAGCAACCTACAAAACATTGTACAAAAGTTATCTCTGGGCTAGTGTAATTACATAGAGAGACTCATGACGATTATCCGGAGACTGCATAATCTGCATTACAAATCCACATTCTCCATCCTGTTTTACAAAGATTGCAATTCAGGAGGCGTGGTCTGGGAAATGGCCACGTTTTACTCATGTTCATGCCTAGGTAAAACTCAACTGCAGTATTGAGCCAGTTCCATGAACGAAATAATAACAGTGAAAGGGGGGTTTAAAATGTGAGGCTCTCTTCACAAAGAGATGTGTAGCAGTCTCAAGGCAAATAGATGTCATTAGGACAAATGAATAGGTAGACATTGGTCTAACATGATCCAAATGTGAAAGCAAAGATTATCATCTGGGCTACACATTCCATGCTGAAGACAACATGCAATTATATCTTTTGCATAGAGATTTTTAAAATCTAATTCTTAGTCACTGCTTTATTTTTGAGATCAGATCATGTGGATTTTCACATAATTTTACCCTTCCATTTCCTCATTTCAGAAACTCTAATAGGCCCTTCTCATTCTCTTTTAAATTTAAGGCTTCTTTTTGAATGAATTGTTGTTTCATGCATATATAAACGTGTGATTGTTATATACAACATTAAACTGATAGATATATCAGGTATATATACATATATCATTATAATGTTCTTGTATGTTTTCATTTTCAGGGTTAACTATTGAATCGTGAACAACTAACTGGTGTACTTTTCCCCTCTTCTCAGCATTCTTTAGATATCCTTAGTTCTTTTATTCAACCTAATGTTCACCAAAAACTTTACTTATCAAATAAACAAGGTTATTGTCTGGACAGATATTATGATCAAGGGCCAGGCATGACAAAACTTTATGATGCAATTAAAATAAGAGTAAAATAAGGCACTGTAGAGGGACATCAAAGGACCCTTCACAGACTAGTCCAAGAAATCGGGACTTTCATGCCTCTTGAAGGAAAACTCAATAATTGTAGTTGATTTAGTGGGTAGTATGAAAAGATTTTGCTCTATGTTATGAGACCTGAAATTTTGTCAGGTAAAGATGCTTGCGACCATGTCTCTTTTTTTCATTTGATTCCTAGCACATCAACAGAGGAAGGGTAGAAGTACTCCAGCAAGCTATTTTCTGTGCACTAAGCTTCCCCTCCAATCCTTCACACACACACACACACACACACACACACACACACACACACACACACAAAATGCAAACAAAAATAAAGAAATTTAAGTGAATTAAAGTAGATTATTAATCCCTATTGATATTCATAAACTTTGCACTACAGTATTAATTGGCTATTTAAAGCCAATAAAAGTATTTTATTTTGTATAAAATGAACTTAATTGTAATGAGTTTATATCAAATGTAATTTAATTATGGCAACACATATTTAAGATCTAACCAATGTATTACTTTTCCTATCTCAAAACAAAACAAATCAATGAAAATAAATAAGATCGTGAATACTTAGTAGAGATACAAATATATAGGCTGTAAATTTTCATCATTGTTTGTTGTTTTCAAGGTGTATGGAATTTAAATGCACAGACGGGAAAAAATATCCAACTTCATTTTCAAGAGTTTGAGCTGGAAAGCGTCAACGATGTGGTGGAAGTGAGAGATGGGGGAGAAGTTGACTCCTTACTCTTAGGTAAGACTGAAATTTGAGCTCTCTGAACTTGTGCAACTCAAGACACTTGATGCCCAGAGACAGCATGCGGGAGCAGATGTCAGAACTTTACAACTGGCAAAATGAACATATGGCAGCAAAGTCACGTGTTGGATATTTTCAGCTCATTGAAAATAGATTCTTTTCATACACTGTATTCCGATCATGATATTTCCTCTGCCAAGTCCTCCCACAGAATTTTGGGTATTCTTACGGGACATCTTTGCAATGGTGACACGATTATATTCTTCTAGAATATTTGTTGTTAGTCAGGATTTTAAGTCATTTTATTTTATATTTTAACATTGTTTTGTTTATTATTGTTTGTAGCAGCATCTACTTCTTAACAGCTTAAAAGGATATAAAAGTTAACCAATATTTATTTTTCACTATTTCTGTTGGTTATTACTTTTTATTATACATGAGAAGTATTTTTGTCTGGATAACAAAATACATGTTAGCATATTTAAAAGTTATTTACCAAACATAAGATATATTATATCATTTAAGCATTACTTTTTAAGAAAGAACTAGCTTTTGGTAAGGTAAATTAAATATTAAATTAGGAAAATGCTTAAATGTTCAACTGGGAAGTATAAACTAAGTATAGTTTCTCACCACAGAAAGGGTTTTATCTAACTGTATTTGTGACTTAATTCATGATAAGTATAAATTCTGGCCTGAAGATCTTTAAATCAGGGAACTATTATATAAAAATTATGTGTAACAAGTGAAGGAAGATTCACCATGAGAACCCAACCACAAAAGACTAGCATAATAGTGAGAATTCTCCAGACATACAGCAAAATCCCACAAGATTTTAGAACACAGCTTTCTGGAAAGAATTGTCAGAGCCACACACTGAATAAATCAGCAAGGAAATCCTATGGGGACCAGCAAGACTTCTTGGGGAACATTCAACTGGATCAGTATATACATTTGTCAACAAATTTTAAATGGTTGCTTTATTTCATTTTCAGTTAAAGGTGTTCCTATTAAAAAATACTGCTTATATGATCAAGGAAAATATTAAATTATTGTTTTACTTATAATTATTCACATATATCAACAGAATAAGATCTGATAAATAAGAATCATAGAAGGATATCTAAATTATATTGTAATTTTCAGATAGAAATTGTCTTGTAAGAGACCACTTGTTTGTTCCCAGCTGCTCAGCCCCAAAATAACCACACAGAAACTGTATTATTTAAATGACTGCTTGGCCAATCATTTAAGTGTATTGCTAGTTAGCTCTTACATATACAATTAACTGATTTTCTTTATTGTTTTATTTTACCATGAGGCTAGTGGCCTGACGACAAGGTTCTAGCTGACAATTCACATCTTTCCACGCTGGTGGATCCTTAGCATTTCACTGACTACGCTTTCTTTCTCCCAGCATTCAATTCAATTTTCCCTGCCTAGCTCTATTCTACCCTATCACAGGCCAAAACAGTTTCTTTCTTCATTAATCAATAAAAGAAACACATATACAGGACTTCCCACACCAAAACTCTTTTGTTCCAGAAGTGTTATTTCTACTTCTAATAGACAAAGCAGTTAAGAATCAGCATCTAAATTCTTAGACTGTGAGCTTAATTTTGGTGAGTCATGCTGCATTTAGTCCTTCCTCTAGAAGATGGAGATAAAATTCTTCAGGTATCTCTGAGAGTCAAACACCTCACAGTCTCTTTTCTCTTGCGGGCAGCTGTGTACACAGGGCCTGGTCCTGTGAAGGACGTGTTCTCCACCACCAACAGAATGACTGTGCTTTTCATCACAGACACCATGACGGCAAGCAGGGGCTTCAAAGCAAATTTCACTACTGGATATTACTTGGGCATCCCAGGTAAGAAATATTGCACACTTCATCATTGTTATATGAACAAACCAAGGAGGGTTTACCCTTTCAAGAGTAAAGCGCAATGTACACGTTTGCATTCTGAGATACTATTTTGTCTTTCTCGGAGTAGTATAGGATTTTGTCCCTCCCCTTTCTATATGTAATGGTTATGTGAGTTTCTTCACAGCAGGAATCCACAACACTTTTTGCATATCAAGTACTTCTTTATTAAGAACCTTGCCTTCTATTCACTGAAGTAAAAATTTAAAATGAAGTTCAAAGTAAAGCAATTGGCTCTGTGAGGAGAGAATTTTCACTTTCCCGAGATCTTGCCGAGAGACAAGGAAGGAGTTGAGCTACTGAACTGCTGGACGCCAGAGACACCCAATTAAAAAATTAAACATCATTAACTTGTTAGAGACAGCCAGAATAAAACAACTGCAATGGAGGAGCTTAACACTGAATGCTGCTGGCATTAAAGCCTGCTTATTGTGTACTTTATCAAAACCCTATCCTTAACAGTAGGAAATAGCAAAGCACTGTAACAAACACATATACAGCAAGAGAGAGAGAGAGAGAGAGAGAGAGAGAGAGAGAGAGAGAGAGAGAGAGAGAACACAGAGAGAGCAGAGACAGACAAAGACAGACAGGTTTAGAAAGGGATATACAAAGTATTTATGCATTCCCATATATACGATATTTTAATTTCTTGAATTATTTGTACTTGTGATTCTGCATGGGTTCTGACTTACTTTGTGCTGACCTACTCCTCAGTACATTTTTTCTGATACAAATCATCCTTCATGGATATGAATCCTAAAGAAGAGGCATTTTTCCATAATTGCTTTCTTCTAGATTATTATTTAAGGCTAAATCCTGTTGTGTGGTTAAATGATGCTTATATCTGTTTCTCTACTGCTCACAGTTGGCCTGAAATTGTTGACCTTGTCCCAGGAAGTGGCCTGCTTTCAGCTTTATGGTCATTCTCTAGCCCCAACAACAAGCCTCAAAATTAATTATGAAAGCTACTTAAGAAGGGTTGGCTTTAAACCCAATCAACTAATCTCCCATCTGATTTAGAAGCAGCTGTTTTGACATAGAAACAGTGATATAAATCAAACAAAGCAAGATCTGAGATTAGCAAACTGTGTGTGTATGCATGTATATGTATAGTATGTGTCTGTGTTTTATATGTATATAAAACATACATATATATGTATGTATATAATATATATACATAAGTCTGGCATATCATGGTACCTGTTTTTAATAGGAATAGGGGGATCAGAAATTCTTTGTCTCCTCTACTTTTTTGCAGAGGAAATTGTTTATTTCACATTATAATTCCTAGTTCATCATACAGAGAAATCAGGGAGGGAAACTGGAGGAAGGATCTGATGCAGAGGCTATGGACGAGTTCAGCTTACTAGCTTGACTAAGTATTATCCATATGTAGACATATTTGTTGTCATATGAGCATACTTATATATTAAATGCTTTAAAGTATCTAGATTGGATAAATCCAAAGAATGACTTTTCCACCCCAGACAAAAGCAATTTGTCCACATAAGCGGCTATCCATCACTGTGCTCAGATACCTGAGAAGTCAATTGAAAAGAGGAAGAATTTGCTTGTTTTCAGGTTTCCGAGACTTCAGAGAGTCAGTCCACAGTCCTTGCCCTTTGGATTCTGAGCCCATAAGAAGGAAGAATGTGGTGTTTGTGGAAGCATGCAGTAGTGACTACTTAATTTATGATGGAAAGGCAAAAATGGAGAATGATGGAGAGACAGTGGAAAGGAGGATAGTGGGAAAGGGAGGAAGAGACTCCTAAAACAAGATACAATACCAGTTCACTATTTTCTTAGCTAAACTCTATTACCTAGAATTTCCAGAACCTTCCAAAGAAGAATCACTAGCTAGAGATCAAACTGCACAATACCTGAGTTCAAGGGGCAAATAGAGAAAGAGCCCTTCATAGCCAGTGTTGGAAGCAAATAAACCTGCTTCATCTGAGGAATGAAAATGTCTCCACTCCCCCATCTCCTCACCTCTGGGCTTCTATAAATGGGACAATAATAAAATGAATTAAAGTATAATAAGGTAAAGCAAAAACTGTTCATTGGAATAGTAAAAAACAAACACAAGGGAAAGGACCCAAGGAAGACACAAAGACCAGAATTTAAAAGTCCATCTATCTCTTTCGTGGCATGTTAAGTTCCAGACAAGCCTGGAGGGAAGAGATAGTAGCAGGGGAATAGGAAAGACTAAGATTCTATGAAATCAGAGTTGATATTAAAATATAACTTATGCAGAAAAACAAAGAGAATATATGTCTTCAAGGTCATTGATGATGAAAACTTAAAATTAATAACAATTTAAGATTAAAATACATTTACATATTGTCTTTATTTGGTGCAGCATAGTTAAATGTGCAGATATACAGAATATCATACAAGTAAACAAGAAAGTAGCTAGCACAAAGGTGTTTATCCTCACAGCAGGTTAGTTATCTCAATGTTTTCACAAATTATGTCATGACAAGAAATTTTTATAGAATAAGTGCATGCTTTTTAAAAATGTAAATGAATAATAAAACCCACCTGAAGCAATTTAGTTTTTTTAAACTATATATCAACCTGTAGGAGAGTGGGTCTGTTAAAAATCTAAGCAATTGAAATCATTGAAGAACATTCTTTCATATATAAAACTGTAAGTACAAAATTTACACAAGTCACAGGTCTTTACATTCCCATTTTAAAATCACGAATGGCAAGAGATAAAAGAAACTGAAATAGTAGATATTGTGTAAGAGAACAAACACAACTCTTCATCAAAATTATTAGTTCTTGATTTTTATATGGTTCTTACTCGTGAAAAATAAAGTATCAAGTATTTTGAAAAATACCACAAAAAATTATGTTTGAGAAAGTAACCCAAATCACATAGTTTAATGCAGCCAATAAAACAAACATACATTATTATGTGAAGGGGTTCTTTGCATTTAGTTCACCCTAGAGCTAGATTTTGGTCATGAACATCTTGTTTTTAAGCAAATGCTTTTTTGTTTTGTTTTGTTTTGTTTGAGTCAAGATAGAGGGATCTCTTACAGAACATCACTGCAAGAAAAAAGGATTCACTTGGGACTTGCTGTTTCTCTTGGACCTAGAAGACAGTCTTCTGGGAAAGAGAAGTTCAGTGACCCAGCTGTCCTCCACATTGTCTTTTTTATCAACATGTTTTTACTAGCAAGAGACTGAAATGCAGATATAAAAACAGGCATTTGGCATTAGAAGAAAATCAAGCCAGTAATGAATATGAGATTGGGTACACATTCCTCTTTATATTGGTGTTCTGCTTTGGCAATCATTTCAGAAACATTGTTAAAAATATGCTAAAAATTGCTTCCAGTGTTTAAAAACTTTCTTGTCTTCTGAGATATTTTAGGAATATCTTGAAAGTTTTTCTTTAAGTTACAAGGCATGTTTTATTTTATTTGTCCTTTTTAATCATTCCTAGTCACGTTGAACTTGAGTATTCACAGTAGATATTTATTATGCTAAATCTCTTATGAATGTGTTCCCATTGCTTGTTTCTGATTCTCCGAGACTTCACGTGGAAGTCAGTAGAGCATAAATCCAACGCACAAATGACACCTGGTTACACTCAGGGCCTTAGAGCCCTTCCCATCTTGTGTGATGTGTGCCTTAGAAACCAATTTCGTTTCTTTTAAAAAACCAAGCATATGGTGACTAAATGAGGCAGGGCTATAGAGACTTCATAAAGAGAAGATGGGGAAATTCAATTCTGAATAATATTACCTTTTTCTTCTCTCACCATGGGCATAAAATTATCAGAAATAAAATTTCCGGCTCCAGAAAGAATAAATTATTGTATTAAAGACATCCTAATAACCTGAAATATTATATATTCCAAAAATCATGATTATATATATATATATATATATATATATATATATGGAAAGTTTTGAAATAGCTTATGCATACCTCCTCAAATTTTATAATATTAAAACACCTCAGCAAGAATATACCATTCTTACCATGAAATTTCTCATCCAATTTATTTTGCCTTCTGAGCTAGTTATTTTTTCTGGGTCTACAAGTATAATCCTACCAGCTTTGATTACAGAAAGACAACAAATTATCATTTTCAGACAGGGACAGGAAACATGTTTTCACTCAAAATTTTATACTGATTCTTATACTTACTGTAACTAACATGTGCCTTTCCAACTGACTATAACTTCATCACAATAATAAAAGCAACACTAACAATAAATGTATCCACAAATAAGTACTGTCACTGTAACTTTATTTGACATAATGATTATAATAGCTATGGAAAATATAATAAATAATTTAACAGTAATTCATAATGATTAGCATTACGGATTATATTAAAATATTTAATTATGGGTCTGAAACTAGTACAGTTATGTTATAAAAATTAGTATATGCTGAAATATATATTGTTATAGGGTGTGTATTTATGTGGGTGCATCTATTCTGAAGTTCTCCTATCTTCTAAAAGAAAGTTAAATAATGATAGTGTCCAGAAGAAAGAGAAATCTTTCCAGTAAGATGTTCATGCTTCCTTGTAGAAAATACAATCATTTGGGGCCATTTGTCATCTCAGTAATCTGTTTAAAAATATGTGTTTGTGAAATAAATTGGTAATTACATTTACTAGAACCTCCCTAATAATATTATGTTTTGAGTTTTATAACCTACTTTTCTCCTGATATAAAAATTTGCAGAAACAGTCTGCTGTAACTTCCTAAAAATATATTTATTAAGGTAAATTAGATTTTGGTTAAAATATAGAATGTTTCAAAGCTTAAAATAGACAAATTTATCCAATTACTGTTTTCTGCTCCCAAGTAAAAATGATCAGACATATTTCCCTGCTCTTCTTTTTATTTGGGAAGGAAAATAGTAGAAGTAGAGCAGAAAACAAGAATAATAAGGTAATAGAGAGACATTTCACAGCTCACTGTCAGAACACACCCATGTATAAAGAAATAAAGAGAAAAATGAAAGAAAGAAAGGAAGAAAGATATTTTTAAATCTTGTATTTTTCAACAACTTAATTTTGAGACTCATATATATATATATATGAGTATATACACAGATACATGTGAAATGCATTTTTATCATATCCATCTGCATTTCCCTGTTTCAATTCCTCTTTCTAACATGATACCCCCACTTTTTGTTTTTATTTATTTTGTATTTGCTTAGTTTATTATGTATGTGTATGTTTGCAGACATATGTATAAGGATACTAATGCCAAAGGCAGAAAGCAATTTTGGGTAGTCAGTTCTCTTCTTCCAACGAATGAGTTCCGGGGCGCTAACTCAGATCCTCAACCTTTGAAGCAATTACAGTTATTCATCCAGTTTTTGTCCCTCTCAGCCCAATTAAGACTGTTCATATACACTTGAGTGTGGGGCCATCCACACAATCATTTATAATCTTCTAACAATAACATTCCTAAGGAAAAATGGTTGCCATTTCTTCAATAGCCATCAGCCTCTACTAGACCCCGAGATAAGGATAATGACTCATGAATGACTCCACCATCCATGATAGAGTGTTGAATCACTTGTTCTTGTGTAGATCTGCGCAAGTGATCACAGGTGCTATGAGCTTGTGAGGGCAACAGCCATGTTAGTCAAGAAGATAGCATTTCAGGGACCTTTTCTGCATCCTTTGTTCTTGCATTCTTTACAGCCCTTCTGGGGTGTTTCTTGAGGGTTCAGTCATATTTATGATTGAACACTTCCAGTCACATTCTCACAAATTTGATCAGTCATGTGACTCTATTACAACCACTGCCTGCTAAAACACAAACTTCTCTGACTAAGGTATAAAGAAGGAGACATCTCAAGACAGTTGCAGCCTGTTTCCCAGATCTACAGATTCTGCCATCGGTTTTCTAAATAGAACTTTTAATAATGTTCCTATTTTTGCTGTTAATACCATTTATTGGACAGCGAGTTCACACATATTGGCAAGCCAGGCACATTATTTATTTATTTATTTATTTATTTATTCTCATGATAAGTGAACTAATTCTAACTCAACAAACAAAAAAAACCCTAAGTCTCAAAAAGATTAATATATGTGTACAGATTGGTCTTGAAGGATATAAAAGATAAAGAACATAAAGTTGGGTAGAAAGGGCAGGGAATTTTATTAACAATAGGAATGTTAGTAAATATAATCAAACATATTGCATGAAATCGTTGAAGAACTAATTTTAAAAAGTAGCAATTTTTAACACTTCTCAAATTTGAGTCTCAAAGCTAGATCCCTAGTTAAAATGATCCCCTTCAAGAACCTTTGGTCACTACAAATAAACCCCGAGACTGGTCTGGCAAGGTTTACAAACTGGACCAGCAGTGCTATAAATGATACGGGAGTAACTAGCCATGACTATGATGGAAAAAAAAAAACCTTGTAAGGAGAGAGAATAAACGTAGAAGAGTAGAGATGTTGGAGCTTTGTACATGTAGGAAACTTTCTAATACATTTTGAAAAGAATCAGTAAAGATAACACTCCACCAACCTCAAATGCTATTAAACCAGCAAATGCAGAGCAATTGTTTCTAGAACAAATACAGAATTTACTTATTATCTATAGTTTTCATTACCTTTTCTCAAAAGTCAATACTTACCTTTGTTTTATGTGGATTTCTAATTAATGACACTGTACCATATCTGTGTTTGCATACACACACACACACTATTTATTTGCCATAGAATTAAATAGTAAATATATATCAACAGTTAATATACTGATATTATATTATACATTAATATATTAAATGTTGATATATTACCTATTTATTTATTTGACACTTAGTTTATTTATGAGTGACTTTTAATAACAAAATTTTCATGGAGAATATTTTGTTTCTGATATCCTTTTAAATTGTGCCTTAAGTGAAATCTATCCAAGTTTAATATAACGATACAGTCATGATACTGATTTATATTTATTAGTTGTTTTCAAAGTAGAGGTCTTGCTGCTTCATTTGTTACAAAGTTAAGTTCTTTGTTTCTCCTTCGGGAATGTCACTGTACCACAGAGCATGGGGTGTTCAGTATCGCCATTTACAACAGTCCATTCTCAGAGGATCTACATCATATGTGCCCTGAACAGAGTTCCTCTTCTCTTCCCAACATAAAGCTCTTCCTTTGAAGACAAGAAAATAAATCTCTCTGAGGGAACTATTTCCCAGCCATATTTGAGAGTTCTCAGATCAATTAATTTTAAGATCAATCTCAAAGCACATTTGCAAAACAGATGACCAAGATATTATCTGTTTAAAGCCACATTAAAACCAAACTCATTTAAAGTTTCAAGTATTTCAACATTGAAGCATCTTCCACCACATGCTAAATTGAATTCTGAAGCCTAAAGGTGTATAAATTGAACGGGTACTCAGAAACCATCAATCTGTGATTTTCTTACCCTCAACAATAAACAGAGCCCTGCCAGGATGAAGAATTTCAGTGTAAGGATGGAAAGTGCATTCCAATGGGGAACCTCTGTGATGGACACACACATTGTACTGATGGCTCAGATGAAAAAGACTGTGGTATGTCTTATTTTTTTCTTTATATTGACTCTTATTTAGCTCTACACTTTTCTCTGCTCCCCTCTCTGCCTCTCCCTTTCCCTCCTCAACCCTCCCCCACAGTTCCCATGCTCCCAATTTTCTTAAGAGATCTTATTTTCATGAAGATACTTGGGTTACTTTAGCTTTGTTTTTGGATTTCCCCAACATGAATGGACGGTTGCATGATTTATTTATTTCAAGTGCTGAGGAATGCGAGTCTCCCTTCTGATATCAGCACATCTAGACCATTCTGCTTTGCAGTAAAACTAAAATACAGGCCTCTAGTTTGTGTGTGTTGCTTGTTAAACTTGGTTACACATAATAACTGTAGGTTTAGGGCAAGAAAGATTCAGTCAGAAAACATAAATATCAAAAACAGAAAATAACCCAAACCAGGCACCATAGTACCTGTCACATTGATTGCTTATTTTGTTTATTGCCTTCAGGAGAAGCACCTGAAGGCATATTTTAACTGAATTATCTGGATTTGATACTTTAACAAGTTTAGTTCTCAAGTGTCTTTTATTTCTTCTCTTTGATTGGATCCAGGCCATGCTCCCATTTCAGGTTGCAATGATGACTGAACTAATTGAATTATTGTTCATTGTTTTAATTTCCAAAAAAGAATTACACATATTATGTGCATTGCACTATAAATAAGTGTAATAAAGGAGTCCCATATTAAGAACATACTAGATATAGCCCTGAAGAAACTGAGTGTTGAAGAAGTTATGTATCTGTCAAAGATTACCTACCTCGTATAAACTAAAGATAGTTTTTGAGTCTCTGCCTGTTTAATTCAATACTAAACTCTTTTATTCAAGAATAAAGCAAAACCAGTAGCACCATGGTGTTTGTATACCAGACTGCTATCACAAAAAAATTATTTTTCTAGATAATTAGGTGAGGTTCAGGCTCTTTCTGGGAGTAATGACCATAACATTCTTTGCAAAATGTTTGTAGGGTGGCGAGAAGATGGTGGAAATCATATAGCAAACACAACAAATGAAAACAGAATGATTCTGAAAAAGGCCATATGAGGAAAAAAAACTGAGCTTTCTCTCCTGAATTTCACTTTTCCTTCTTTAAATGACTAAGTTTAAGTAATGATTTTCATAAATAACTTCTAATGACTTAAAAAAACAAAATGCATAATTTTATTTTGTTTATTTGCTGGGAAATAAACTGGAATGTTCCCGCTTTTTATTCATTTTTTTAATCATAGAAAAGGACAAAATTATGTCAACTAAATTTCTATTTCTCAACTTATATCTTTCAAGATACTCTTCAGAAAAAAGCTACAACCAGTTGCTAATATCTAATTATTAAGAATGAGCACATTTTAGTTAAGGCCATTATTCTTCTATGAACTTAATCAAAATGACCCTATGTATAATCCAATATCCTTTATATATCTCTACTTACTTAATGGTATTTCAAGAATGTGGTTGGAAATTCTAAAATTATAACTACTTATGGGATACAAAGTGATATTATGTTTCATGCATACAATTTGGAATAAGCCTAGCTAGTAATTCTACATAGCACCTCAAAATTTAATTATTTTGTGATGATACAGTTTGAAATTTAATTTTTTAACAACTTAAAAGCATGTAGTTAGCATGTCTTTACTGTACACTTGGACTCAAATAACTTTCTTCCTCTTGTCTAGATGAAATGTTTCCCTTTAACCAATATTTCCACACTGTCCCCACTCCCTGTCTTCATGTAACCACATCCTGTGTCTGCATTTTCAGTGCGGTTTCTCAATGGCACAATGAACAACAATGGTTTGGTACAGTTCAAAATCCATAGTGTTTGGCATGTTGCTTGTGCCGAGCACTGGACTGCACAGATTTCAAATGAAGTTTGTCAACTCCTGGGACAAGGGTAAGTGAGTCTACTAAGCTGTTTTACTTTTTGTTATTATTAATATGTGTATAGTCTGTGTTTGTGTTTGTGTGTGTGTGTGTACATGCATGCATGTGTGTGCGTGATATTTATATACACATGGATGTTAGAGAACAGCAGTTTTGGTAGAAATTATATTGTATTTGTTATTATAATTAACATAGATTCAAAAGTGCTCAGAAAAATACTTGCAGATCAAATGTGGACAAGTATTAAAAACATTATCCACTATGACCATAAGAATAGTCCTGCACAAACTTCCTTTATTAACCGTAGTCACTAATAAGAATGGAGCCTCAAGATATTCATCAGTGTGACTATGGGACAAAGCCAGTTCAGGCACCCTCTCCTCTACTGCCCAAGGACCTAGTTGGGGACATCCCCATAGACACCTGGGAACCCCTCTAGAGCCAAGTCTTTTGCCAACTCTAAAATGGCTCCCTTAATTAAGATATCTTCTTCCCTGCTCCCATATCCATCATTCCTCCATCTCAACCCTCCCACTCCCCCAAGCTCTCCCGAACACTCCCCTTCTCCCCTCTCTCTCCCTCTATCCCCTTCTCCTCATCCCACCTCTACCCCCATGCTCCAAACTTTTGCCCAGCAATCTTGTCAGAACCAGTTAGTTTTACTGATAGTGAATTAAATTTATCTGAAATTTATAGTATCAACTTAGAAAATGTTTGTTACCAAAATAAAAAAGAGGAAAACTGACTAAACTGATCTTAAAATATAAATTATGCTAATATATTGACAAAAATATTAATTCTCTGAGCATTTTGTACATTGTATTTTGATCATAATGGTCACCATCTCCTGATTCCTCCCATATCTAGAGCTCTTTCCAAACTCAGCCAGTTTTGCATTCCTGTTCCTTTGTTTTTGTAAACTCATCAAGTCCAACCAGGCCCTATAAATCTGTGGCCCTGAAGTCACCTCTTGAGCACACTAGGTCCAGAGGAGGCACAACCTTAAAAAGAACTGATTTTCCCTCTCCCAGCAGGTATCTGTTATTATTGGGTACCACCTTCTCTAAGAGGAACATTATTGGGATCCAACACATAAAGCTTTTTGCTGTTTTTTTTAGTTGTACTAGTACGTACCTTAATTTTATTAATTATTGTTCTAAATCTCAAAAATTGTTAAGATATAAATATCAGCAGAGGAACTAAATTAGCTCACCTAACTGCAGCTATATCTAGACATATAGAAGTACAAAAAAGTTGTCTAACTATAAATCATAATCATTTTCCACCATGAACTGCTAAATGGTTTTCTGATGCATTCTAGAAAACACAGTCAGGCATGGTGGAACATGCTTGTAACACCACGGAAAGCTGAAGTGAGATGATTAAGAATTCAAGGTCATCCTTGGATGCATAGTACCTCAAGGCTAGCCTGAGCTAGGTGGAATCCTATCTCAAAGACAAAATCAAAACAAATAAACAATCACAAACCACAAATGAATGAACAAACAAAGATACATGCCTGGAAATTATTGTATCTGTATCTTTATGTGATTTGATTATAGATGTCCACTTGTAAAAGTTTGCATGGGCAGAGATGTGAATTAACAATACATCAAATGGATAGCTAGGCAACTGGTTTCCAGCAGTGAACATATTTAAATGGACCAGAAATTATTTTTCATATGTTAGTAGCAACAGTCATTAAACCTAAGTGATTTGAAGAAATTCAAAATAAGGATTTAAAGTTAAGGAGGAAAACAAATTTATGTACACCAAAATCTATGCATGAACTTTTGGCCAATATTTGAACTACTGTTAATTCATGAAAACAAGTGCAATAAGTTGTCCTTTCAGTAAGGGATACTTTGTGCTAACTAGTGGGTCACTTAACAGGATTTCCAGAGGGTGGGATGGCCTGTACATACACTATCACCATGGGGAAATCAGAGGCAAGAGAATTGATGTTTAATGCCAGCCTAGTCTATCCAGCAAATTCCAGAACATCCATGGCTACATAGTGAAATGAAGTCTCAAAGCAACAACAAAAATTTGTCTGGGTAGCACAGAGATTTCTTTTCATTTAGAATTCAAAAACAGTCTCACTGAAAATAACCTACCATGTAGCAGCCAGTAACACAATTTCAAGACCTCTCCATAAACCTGTGTGAATTCTAGTTGACTGAGAGACCCCTATTGTGTATCAATGCCATGATAAAACCCAGACACTATATATAGATATTTTTAGTGAATGATAATTTTCAGTCTCATGAAGAATGTTAGAAACACAGCAGAACTTCTAATAATTGTGCTGAAAGGTTCTAGCTTCCCTTGTCTCCTCAAATTATGTGAATTCATAATGGGATACCAGAGATCCATGCTTCATCTAAAAGGTGATTCCACTCCCATCAAAAGAAAAGGCAAGAGGAGAATTTTATTATACCCTATGCAAATGATCAATTTAATTTATAAGTATTAATTAAAATTACACGTACTTTAGATGTTCATACATGTGGAAGCTCCATCCTTTTTGTAATACATTATAGATTGAGGTGATTGTATTCACCTCAGTTTTGGTAGCATCTAACAAAAAAGAGCTGTGTAGTAGTACAGGTTGTATGAGGAGTAACTTCGGAGGTGACATTTCTTATTCTGGAAGAGTCAACAAAATACAGAAGCTGACAATTTGTTGATTTTTTTTTTTAACTTCAAGTAAAACACTTGATAGTGACATTATCTCTGGATTCATACTCAACAATGTTTTAACTCAATAGCAGTTTCAAAGAGGTGACGGGGAGGCCTTTTCCTTTCTGTTAAAAGTTTGGGGAAGTTGAGGATTTCCTTAACGGACTTAGTTTACAGTAATGCAGTTGAGGAGACTATATACATATACATATAGACATGAAAATATATATGTGTGTGTGTGTCCATGTAATAACAATAAACAAAGAGGTCATGAATTTGAAAGAGAGCAAGGATGGGTATTTGGAAGAGCTAGAATTAATGAAAGAGATTAGGAAAATGTTGTAATTATAAACTCAAAGATGAAAAAAGTAAAAGAAATAATTTAAATTAATTTGAATTAAATAAAATGTGAAACAGAATGTACTAAAATTGATGCGTGTATCTTTAGTGCATTTAACCTTTGTAAGTTTATTTTGATTATTCCTGATTCAAAAATAGAAGCATTGGTAATGATACTGTATGAAGTCCATGAAATACATTATGACTTTGATTTACATGTTTATATGGTGGGAATAAACACATAAATAGAAAATTGCTGTATAATATAAATGGAAGGTGCTGCAGGAGACTTGATCTCAGAGACGGCCTATCAGCAAAGTTCTTTAAGAGACTTTTCTTACGTTGAGTGAATGCAATTCAGTTCTAAAGCACTGAGTCCTATTTATTTGCATGTTGTCTCAACCCAAGTTTTACTGTCTGGTATTATGACCTTATTTCCTACGGATCATAGTTCTTGCAGCAAGACTTGGAGACCAAGAGATATGGTCCCTCAGCACACACAAAAAAAGTGATGCAATCCATTGTCTTAGATATATTTTAGAAAGTCCGGGTACTTGCTTTCTTCTGAAATAATTCAGGTAATTTGTGCAAAGATGTTAATCTTTGTCTCTATGCATGCTTATTAGTCTCCATAGTGCCTTAGTACCCTAAAAAACATTACAGCATTAATGAGAGTTGTCTAGACTGGCATGAGGAAATGGAAAGAAAACTTGGTGGATTTTAATGATGTGTTTGGTATATTGGGAAATAATTTAGGATCTAATTTATTAAGCAGGCCCTGTAGTCTCTCAAAGTTATTTATGCAGATTGGGTATGAATTGCAATTCCCCACAGATTTGAGAAAAATCACACAAGGCAGATTTGATCAGTCTTTAATCCTTTATATTAAAAACTTTAATTTCCTTTTATTTATAGCATGCATAAGTAAAAAGCACGTTGAATAATAATTTTATGTCTTTGATCAAAGTAAGAAAAAAAGAATCTTAACACTGAGGCAAGTGTAATGCTAAACTAACAATGAGTTTTCCGTTATGTTTACTAAGAAGGATATCCACACTGTTACAGCCCAATCCATGGCCATGGGACATGCCTTGCAAAATCATTAAAATTAATCGCTAATATTAGTGAGAAATTGAGCTAATTATTTTTTTCTAATTAGGAATTCCAGGAAGAGTTGTTAACCCTAAGAGTCCTATGCAACATGTCTCTACCTTACATTCCAGACTAGTTAATGCTATCCTCACACTCTCAAATCTGGGCAAGAAATAGATTTGTATCAAGTTCTTCTGCTGTAAGGTGTTGGTAGATACTGAGGTAAAGAATGAATTCTGTCTTTAAAATAAAATTGCTATAATTAATTGGAGGATAGGGAAGGGAGAAATGTTTTCATTATGTTATGATCTCAAAAAAGAAGATCCCACACAAACGTACATTTAATTCATTTCAACAATTTGACACGAAGTACTGAAAACTGAAATTAAAATTGGCATTTTATACTGGCATAAGTTGATAGCATTCTGGTTCCCACATGTAATTTCTGTCAGGGTCCTAAATATCTTCAAGTATGTAGGAAAACATTAACTTATTACAACTGTGAACACACATGTGCCACCCTCAACATAAGAAAACCCATCAGGACAAGATATGCGAAAGATCAGAAAAGGCTTAATTACTACCTTTCATGTTGTTGACGCTGTATTTTCATTTTACAGAATATTCTGGTAGTCATTTTCATACAGTAGAAATTATTTTTCCAAAAACTCATCAGGAGCTTCTTGCCCTGCACACACCGTAGTAATACGGAGCTATGAGCAGAGAGTGGTCTCAGCAGCTGAAGGTGCGTGCCACCTAATCGGAAAGCTTGAGTTCCATTCATCTCCAGGAACTGCAGGGTAGAGAGAACTGACTTTGTCCTCTCCTACCCACTCTCCGCCCTTCCTCATCTTCTGCTCTCTCCTTCTCCCCTCCCTTATGGTCCCCAAAATACATTATATTTTCCATTTTTTTCCTTTTACTTAAAACTTCCAAACAGTATATTTATATTTTCATTTCATTTATTTACTTAGGGACCGGTAGGTCTATGAGAATACACACCACACAAAGTAGGGATGGGGAGAGAGGAAGAGAGGGAGATGCGAAAAGGAACTACATGCCCTGTAGTTCCTGGGAATAAATGGAACCAAAGTTCTCAGTTTTGGTAGCACGCACTTTCAGCTGCCAAGACTATTCTCCAGCCACAGCTCCATATTACTAATGTGTGGTGGATTGCAAGAAGCTCTAGATGAGTTTTTGGAAAAATAATTCCTACTGTATAAAAATGACTTCCAAAATGATGACAGTAAATGATACACTTTACTGAAAACTTATCATTTACCTGTATATACAGATTACACCCATTCCCTCTGCTTTAAAATTAAAAATTCATTAATTAAAAATAACTGAGGAGCAAATGAACTGAAGTACTTTGACAGCTTCCAAAATTAATCTCTGATGAACTCATTACTATACAGGGCTGGTCAAGGCACATAGGCAATGGATGCCAACAAGGTATAATCCTAGAGCTAGGACAGGATGCATGTCTGGGTATACATCAGTTGTCTAGCTCACAACACATACACACACACACACACACACACACACACACACACGCACAAATATCAATACATACAATAAATAAAATTAACTAAAATAAAACAAGTAACACTGGAAAATAAACTTAAGGGAGAGCATGCTATTCACATACTCTAGATACTGTCTACAGAGAACGGGCCTCCTTGATAAGCTCCTCATCTCTCAGACACCTTTTTGATTGCATTGCCGGCAGTCTGTTTTCATCCAAACACCATTACTTTTGTAAGACAGTAAAAAGCAATGACGAGATTGACCCATTGTTTTCTCTTTTGCTGTGACTATGGTGCGATGCACAGAGGAGGGAGTGGCTAGGTCAAGACAACTCTTCTATTGACATTTCGTTACTTCTATGCAAATGTTCCAAACTTTAAAGAGCTTAGGTCAGAAAAAAAACTAAACTTCATTAAGTTTGCCTGCTCGCTAAAAGTTTCTCTAGGTGAATGGTAGGCATGTTACTATAAATGTAGTAAATGAATGAGATTTGCAGTTGAATTACATTCAGTTCGGACATAGTATTACCTAAGTGCCCACTGCTGAGACTATCGGAGTGCAATACTTTGTCCGGACTCTCTTCTAACCACCAACCCCCTGTCTATAAATGTCCTGAACTCTCTCCTGCCACAATCCTCTTCTTTCTCTCCAATCCGAAAAGAAAGACCCTCATTCTCCAACAGCTTTTTTAGCTTAATCCCAACTGGCTCTATTCACGGTTGAAACCTTTTGGGGTGTGAAATGAGCTACAGCACCGGGCTGCAGTATTTGCAGCATGCATTATTATTCCTCCAGCTTTAGTGTGTCTAAAGGCTTAAAACATCTCTACCTAAGCTCTGGCTGCAGGCAAGAATCCTTATCTCAGCAAATGCAGTCTGAGTAGCAAGACAAAAGAGAGGCAACCTAAGCAGGGCCTGAGAAGAGAGGTTGAAGACTGAATACCATCCAAGCAGCCTGGGGATATCCCTTTTTCTCTCCCTAGAATCTTTTATATTTTTATAATTCATCAATGACCTAAAAAGTGTTAATGTTTACATGTATATGCTTCTCTTCTCACATAGAATAAACTTCTGCAAGTCAGAAGAGCCCTTTATGGGAACATAAGCCATAGAAATGATAATAACGGCTTAGAAATAAGTTGCTGGAAGACACTAATATGTAAATAAGGTAAAACTGTATGGTACAATACTAAATTTCTAGTCTTTTCAGACAGCTGTAGAAATGGGCACTGGAGTTATCAAAATCTGTAGGTCTGGAAATTATCACAAAAATTTAATTGATTGTAATCATCTTGATTCCATTCATACCAGATATGAGAACTTTTTTGAAAACGTGTCAACATTCTATAGGATATTTGTACACTGTGTGAAGATACTGCTGTGATTGGCTTAATAAAGAGCTAAACAGCAAATTGATAGGCAGAAAGTATAGGTGGAACTTCCAGGTAGAGAGAGGGAGCAGTGGGAGATAATCGAGGTGCAGAGGAGATGACAAGAAGACATGGAGGGAGCTGGACATACAGAAATAAAGATTAGAAAGCGGCAAGGTAAAAGGCAGATTCATAAAAATGGGTTAATTTAAATTACAAGAGCTAGTTAGGAACAAGCCTAAGCTATAGGCTGAGCTTTCATAATTAATAATAAGTCTCCAGTTCATTTGGAAGCTAGCTGGTGGGACAGAAAAAGACTCATTAAAATGATATCACAAAGGATTGTTAATATTTTATTTTTCATTTATTGATTATTGTTTTGTCCATTATTAACAGTTTCTCTTAAACTTTTGCTGTTTCATATCCTGTTTATTGTGAAACAAACTACAATACTTTTAGGTATTTGATGTGGAGATCAAAGGTGAAATTTTACTTATGTGACTATTTTAATAGATTTTGTTGTAAAGGTATATTGTTTTCTAGCAAACCAGAGATGGTAAAATGCTGCACTCCTGGAATCCTAGCACACAAGACAGAAACAGGAGGATTGAAAGTCCAAGGTTAACTCAGGATATATAATAAAACTAATATCAGTCTGGGATACATAGCAAGCCTCAGTCAATAGAGCTACATAATTAAGTGCAGTCTGTTTCATTGTTTAATTTTCACCTGAATCACATAGAAAATCACATAGGAAAGTCTTTTTTTCCATGTGAATATATCTCCAGTTCATCTCAGTGCAGCACCAATATCACCATGGAACGTTGTTTTTGAGTCCCAAGGGAAGAACATCTGTCCATTCTTCTTAAAGGTCATCCTCTAGCACAGTCCCACCATGTATCGCCAATGGTAGATACATGATGAATAGGATAGGTTAAGATATTTATAAAAATCATGATTCAATGTTTTTTATTTTACTTACCTTTCCACAGATATTGATAGGTCCCTTCAGGACCTATCTTAAAGAAATTTCAAAGGAACATGGAAAGAGCAACGAAATTGAGTTGTCTAAAAATCTACATATCTGCAATCATACATTTTAATGTAGATGTCTTGATGGTGTTCTTCATTTTATACATGAAAACAGATTCAAATAGCTGGAAATCAAGATGAAAGCATCAAGAAAAAACCTTGTGCAACTCTCATAAATGGTGCTTCTATTTCTTCTTCCCGTTCTGTAGCAGACACTAAAATCATTTGATAAGCTGGTTACAGCAACACGCTGGGCCTGCACCCCAACTTCCTGATCCCATAGATCTAAAGTGGTTCTGGATAATTAACATTTTCTGGGGTGACAGCTGCTGGTGTTGACAAAGCGATGTGTGAAAGTCTGCTGGAAAACAAGAGACTTAGTAAATTTCTTAGAAGAATGCTCAAAGGTGGTAGACCTTGAGCAGAATGAGAAACTCTTAACAATGAGTAAACACAAGAAGAAAGCTATCTGGAGGGAGATTAGAGAGCAATTATCACCAAGGACTTTACCCTCCCAGCATAGAAGTGTACTAATCAGTTCCTGTTGTCTGAAGCCTGCAGACAACAGGAATGAATAAAGCCTCTTCTCATTCAGGAGGCCTAGCACTTTAAATTCATTTGATGACTTCGACCAGAAAGTACATGCTGATAAAATCCTGAGCTCTTGGTCTACATTCTCTCTCTCATCAATGTGTTATTCTTCACCTAGAACTACTTTACATTATTAAGGTTGTTAGGACTAGAACACCCTTAGAATTCTATATCCACTTCTACCTTTTTTTATTGATTTTTATTGAGCTCTACATTTCTCTTTGCTCCCCTGCCTGCCCCTACCTTTTTTATCTAAATTGCAGCAAATGCATGTGCATTTGGCTACCTAAGTAAAATAATTCTTCAGCTCATGTGGTTTGAGGAGATAGTTTAATCTCCAACAATAACAATAGCAATGCTTCTCTTTGTTTTGCTAAATCAATTTAGGATTTTATTAAAGGAATATGTGGCTTTGTGTTCTTTCATTAAATTTACCTGCTTTTCTAAGGAAAGTGTAATATACCAAATTCTGGGGCATTAGAGAGAGCCTCTATTTTCCCAGCTTCCTCTTCAATGGCTGGAAAATGCCAAATAAATCTTCAGTCTATGGTAAACTATGGAAGAAAGAGGAGTTGCCCTTTTGAATATTTTTCCTTTTCATTGATTATGCGAATGTTGACTGTTCCGTGCACAATCCCTGTGTACCCAAACACACTGTGGCTGTTAGCTATTATTTTAGGGAGACACCAAATATTCTAGCGAGGAAACAGCAGACCCAACATGGCATTTCAAAAGATAAGAACTACAGCCGGGCAAAGGGGTCGCATGCCTTTAATCCCAGCTCTCGGGAGGCAGAAGCAGGCCTCTGTGAGTTCAAAGCCAGCCTGGTCTACAAGAGTTAGTTCCAAGACAGGCTCCAAAGCAACACAGAGAAACCCTGACTTGATACCCCCAATTCCCTCCTCCAAAAAAAGGAAAGGCAAGAACTACATTGTCTCCTGACAGCCATAAATAACAGTAAAATCTGGATGTTTACAATGCAAAGGATTGTTGTTGTTAACAGTTGGGGGTTTTCACTTGCACAGTGTATCATTTTAACCCTCTCTCCTTTCCTTGTCCTCCCCACTTCCTTCCAGATTTAAAGGCATAGTTTTATATTAAGATTATGGTCTTGAATGAATAAAAGAACTGAAACGAGATTGAGGATTGAAAGTCGAGTCTCTAGCTAAATTCTAAGATGCAAGTAAGGAAACTGGAAAAAATTGTCACTAAGACACACAGGAGATGATGCAGATACCACAGGAGAATTGGGAGCCTTTTACATGGAGGTGTCTTTCGCCACCCTGTGGTAGCTCACGAGTTGGCAACTACAGATCCAAGATGCAGAGGTTCTCAGAGCAGCCTGTGTCTTCTGTCTTTGAATTACTACTGCTCTCAGACCTTAAATTTAAAGAAATACCAGGAGAAAAAATAAAAAATATTTGAAAACTAAATTCTGAAAAAAAAAACTATTATGTAGTTCTTAGGGGTTTGATTTTCTTGAAAGATGAAAAGAAAGGCTTAAATCATGAGTGCTGTGTTTATTTTTATTGTATTCAAATTTCATTCAAATTTTATATAAACTGACCCATTGAACTATTGGCATCCATTCAATAACACAAAAAAAAGAAAAATGGAAAAGACACCAGATCCTCAAGAGAAATGTGTAGCAATCTTTGTAAAATTCTGTATTATATGCAAACCAGTACTAAAGGCATTTCTCAAACATTGATTCCTTTTCATGTCTTTAGCAATGATTCTGCTAATGGTTTGTGGTAACACTTGATATTATACTGAAAAGATTCTTCTCTCATACAGTGTATTCCCAACACAGTTCCCCTCCCTCTGCTCCTCCCAGGCCATCAAATCATTTATTTCAAGATATGCATCATTAAATGATTTAAAATGTAACATGTTTTGTTGGTAATTTTATCTTCTGTTTACATGTCATTTTTCTTCCCTTAGAAGTGCAAACTCATCAATGACAATGTTCTCTACTGGAGATGGACCTTTTGTGAGTTTAAACAAAGCCCCTAATGGCAGCTTGACACTAACACCCAGGTGGGCACTAAGATGTTTTATTTTCATTTTGTAAACAGAACTAGATAGAATAATATTTTGAAGTCGATGATAGTGGGTACCACATACTGACCACATAGACATGAAAGTTGTTTCTTTTCTTTCTTTGTGTAAAGCACAGCACCATCTAACTGGTCTTTTCTGATAGGATTGTCTGATTCTCATTTTTATGAGAGAGTCTAATGAAAGGTAAGTAACTAAAGTTCTGGCATACAGAAAGGGAGATGATATGCCCTAATACCTTCCTTATTCTCACATTCTAAACCCTTAAACTTCATAAAAAGAAATTGTAGTCCTAGAATGAGGGTCAACACTCCTCAGACAACTATCAAAAGGCAAAGGGTTAGGTGAGAAGCAAATATTATCTTTCTTAGCAAATAAATATGAATATCATTTTAAAATAGTATACTTAGGCCTATTCTCTCTCTCTCTCTCTCTCTCTCTCTCTCTCTCTCTCTCTCTCTCTCTCTCTCTCTCTCTCTCTCTCTCTCACTATTTTAGGTTAGGTTTGTTCCTGCAGCCCTTTGTAGGGTATTGTAACGCAACACCATTCCTCTATTCAAAAACATATCATGAATAAATTATGTAATTTCTCCTATTTAGGCATTAGTGGTAATTTTTGTATGAAATTGGCCTCTGGGTTTTATAATTTCACTATAGACGAACTGTGGAAGAGAAATGACTGCAAAGAGACATGGGATTGCACTCCGCATTAACATCTTATTACCACTGGATTTGGTCTAGGAGACTCAATGTTAAAAATAGCATCATGTGATTCTACTATTGGTGAAAGCCAGCACTCCCATAGTCCAAGCAGTAAATCAAATTTATAATGACCATATTTAGTATCAATAAAAGGGTTTTGCTGTGTAGTATTTTGTATCAATGTTGACGAATATCATGAGTCTCACCAGAAATGAGCTACACCATTTGAAAGGTTTCAAACAGGTTTTCCAACTTCCTTTCTATAAAACATTCTCAAATTTATGTCTCTCTAGTAAACTGAGAATTCTACCTTCTCATGTTTCATAGATTAAGTATTAGTAAGAAAGAGAAAATAATTTAAAGTCACTCAAAATAATTGGATACATGCTTCAGAAAAGGACCATGTCATTCCATTCTTATGAAAAGGTGTCAGTATCAAATAATATTAATATTGATATTGATGTCAATATCGATATCAATATTAATATTAACATCGATATTAATATTAATATTGATGCCATTATTACACCTACATCCATGACACTAAAAAAAGGCTTTATAGCTGAACTCTTTACCTTTCTTTACACCAAAAATAAAAGATTAGCTAAATGCCCTCAATCCTTTTCTTAATCGGCCACTTTATGCTGCACTGGCAAATCCGAGACATGATGTCTCATTCATCCCCTTAGTTAACTAATTTATGCTTTTATTTATTTGTTGTACAATTATTATATTCAGTGTCATATGAAAAATGGTGCCTTTAAGAGCATCCTTGTTTTAAAAAGATATTAGAAAGAAGTTACCAGATAAAAATCGAAATTTCTTGTCAAAATGATAATGAACTACTAACTACTCTATGCTTGATAAAAATTAATTTGGCATTGTTTGCTTTTTTGAAGACTAGTAACTATGTCTTAGAAGCCATATTGCATATGGATTTTTATTGTTGAGTACTGTAGATGTGAAAAGTGTTTTTGTGAGACTTGAAAATATTCTATGAGACATCATATAAACTACTTTTCATTCAAACACACGTGGACATAATAAAGAAACCTGAGACTGAGAGAGAGAGAGAGAGAGAGAGAGAGACATACTCATTAATACTTCATTATTAATAAAATAAATTTTCTTATATTTCTATTGAAATAGTCTTGTATATTAAAAGAGAATATCACTAATGGAATGTAGGCTCATGTGCGTATAAATCAACTTTATCAAGCATGTTCTGTAAACAAGAAGGCACTTTGATTGAGCATACAGCATTTCTCTGTGCTTTTCCTTTTATCCTTTTCCCAAAGTAAAAGGACTTAAGAAATTTTCACACCTCATTCAGGTAAGTACTTAAGTGCGCAACGTTTAATTCTATGTGTCTGCACATGTATAGAAACATGTGTGTTATTTAATGCGTGGATCTCCTCAGCAGCGGCAGAAGTGTGAAGTACCATGATTCCTAGTGTAAGATTGCCCTCTGCTGGTTGCATTGTGCAACATCTTACAAACACATTTTCTTTATGGACGTTTTTGGCTCTTAACACAAATTTCAAAATTGTAGGTGATACGTTTTCAGCAGTCTGTGCCTATTTATTATTTCATGCTTTCCATGCACACGTCTGCTTCTCTTACAAACATAGCCTGTGGTTTTTTCATCTTTCTCTTGAAGAAGGAAGTGCCCAGCCTAGCAGGATGATTCATCGCTCAACAGCGCTGAAACTGATGAGGCTGAGGCTGATCGCCATCAGTTGGTCCTCATTGGCAGTCTTAATTTCTGTTACTTTAATCAGTCATACTCTAAATTGCCAATCATAGTCTAAATATTTTATATACATATATGAACCGTTCATTAGTTTCAATTCTTGCCAATCTGGGTAACAGTAACCAATTTTATTGTGTCCTGGATGAACCTTCTCTTGGTGCAATCTAACACAGGAATACATTATCTTCCCATTAATTCTTCAGAAGTTATTTTAATTCTCAAAATTATTTGCAGTATTAAGTAATTTTCTCCAAGTAATTCATAATTTGTTCAATAGTGTCACCAAAATAAAGGAATAGTGTATGTCATTAAAGGGTTTTCTAAATAATAAGGAAAGAAAATAAATATGCTAAAAATTTACAACCTGTAGTAAACACTCATTATCCATTCATAAAATTGTGGGAAAAAACACTTTTTGTTACTCTCACCAAAACTTCAAATTTGACAACCGTTATGTGTCATAGGTAGTTGGTTACAAGGAAAGTCATGGACACAGGGGTCAGTATTATATTTGGTTTTAGGTAAATAATAGAGGTATTGAAACATATTCCCTAAGAATGAGAAAAAAAATGAAATCCAAGGTTGGTGTTAGCAAAATGGCAATATCTATCATAGATCAAATATTATTTATGTTTATATCATAAAATTCTAAAGCAAAATTTTCTCATAGTCTCCATGAAATTCCAATACACTAAGTTTTATTATAGTCATGTTGATACTGAGTAATTTTTAAGTTACATAAAGAATAAGTTGCAAAAATGTAAACACAGCCCTATCTGATATTCAGGTGGGCCATTTTCTTCTGTGGATTTCAGCTTTTCCTGAATTTTATATCTCCTATACATATTTAAATGTCTATTTAACTAACAAAAACTTATTTTCTGTTGTAGTCTGCAGTGCTCACAAAATTTACTGATTATGCTACATTGTAACCATAAATGTAAGTGTTTGTCACCCTTTAAGCCTCCAATTTAAAATTCCAGACAGAATTTTATGTCACTTGAAATTATTTTGTCATCACTTTGATTTTCATATAAAAATATGATATATCTCATTTCTTCAATTATTGTGATAGCATGTGGAGAAAAAACGGTGTCCTCCAAAGTCAACCCAAAGATCGTCGGTGGAAGTGATGCCCAAGCAGGGTCGTGGCCCTGGCTTGTGGCTCTGTATTACAGAGACAGTTACAGAGACCAGCTGCTCTGTGGTGCGTCTCTCGTCAGCAGTGAATGGCTAGTGTCTGCTGCACACTGTGTCTATGGGTGAGTATGGAAATGAAGGGCCCAGTTGTACATGAATCACACATACTCCAGGGTGCTAAACCCTCACCATCACCAAAGATTGACTTGAGACAGTGTCTCCGTGTCCTCTGTCTGATGCTAATAAAGACATAATATGCATATTCATCTAGGAGTAAGCAAAGAACAATGCAAGCTTTATTAAGAGATATTAAGTAAATGTGACAAATTAAGAAAACGTGAGGAAAAACTCTCAATAGTTGAGTGGGAAGGGGGAGTCGGTCCAACTGGAAGAAAAAGCTTTTGAAATAAGCTATGAGCTCATAGTACAGCCATAACAATGCTTGTGATAATTGTTATAAAATGGTTGGTTCTCTGGGCTATCAGATCCTGAGCCAATTCTCAGTCCATATACTCTGTGCATAACCCCCTAACCCAACCAGGGAAGTGATTGTGTGCTGTTCACGGACCACTCACTCAATAAGGGATGGTTGAAGACCCACATCTGTTCCCCGTGCCCTGTTTTTTTGGTTATGACTGTCTGCTAGTTATTAATTGGTGTTAATGGCCTCCGACCTCACAGGTGCCTCAAGAGCTACTAATTAAACTAAGTTCTCTTTGTATTTTTACCAAAGTATACATAACAAAATGTCTGTAAAGTTGCTCTTAGTTAATGTAGGTTAACACTTTGTCTACAAGATAGGCTTGTATTTCTTTCCTGAAAAAGAGTAAGGTTCAATTTAACAAAATTATTGTTTCAATTACTTTCAGAAGAAACAAGCAATCTGTTAAAAAGCAATAACACTCACATTTCCTAGCAGATTTGGATGTGGTCTCAGGAAAGCTAACTAGCTGGCCTGCTGACACTGACCTTTTCTAATTTTCATAGCCTGCCTCCTTTCAAGACCTCTTCGTTGCCTCTTACACAACTGCAAGTTCTTTGTTGTTCATCACCAATGTCTCTGCTCTCATCCCTCTAGCATCCATTTGTGATTGTGTGAGCAGCTGATACTTTCCACCATGGACCCTTTTCTCTTTCAACCTACAGAGAGCTCTTTCCTCCCTCAGCAAGGTGTCCTAGAGCAAACAGAGTCATCTAAGCAAACACAAAAGAGCATCTTATTTTGTATAGGCCCAAGCCTACCATGTAAACATTTTTACTGTTGATCATATTGCTACTTGATGTGGTTCTTAAAGGGGCAACAATAACACTAGATATTGAAGTACAGTCTAGATGGGAACCATGAGGCCATGATAAATGAGATGAACAACCTTATAGAGGCTGAAGAATGACGTTATCTAATCAGGCTGATGTATGGGAATAAAACTGCCAAGAAAAACTAAAATTGCAAAAAAACAAATAGAAATTGATGATAGTACAAGAGGATCACAGCTGAGGATGATGGAAATTTCGTAAGAAAGATACATAAGCAAAAGTCATGAGGAATAATTCAGGGGTGACTAAAAGTAACAGTGTGAGTATGATGTAATTTATAATGTTGAGATGAAGAAATGAGAACACAAACATAGTAAAAATAAAGGAAGTTAAGGTTTCTTGTTGTTATACATATCTCAGCTATCTTTTTTAAAGATAGTAGATTCTTTTCTCACATAATACATCTCAATCACAGTTTCCCCTCCCTTCACTCCTTCTAGGTACCCCAATCTCCCCTGTCACCCACACCTCCTCTTCCTCCATTTCCACTTCAGCAAAGAACAGGCCTCCAAGAGACCACAGTGAAACAGAACAAAACAAGATACAATATCCCAAGGCAAAAAGCCCTCATACCGAATCTGTACAAGGCAACCTAATAAAAGGAAAAGAGTCTCAAGAGCAGGCAAAAAAAATAAGAGATACACCTGCTCATGTGTTTGGAGTCCCACAGAAACAGCAAGCTAACAATCTTAACATGTATGCAGAGGGCCTGGTGCAGACCCATGCAGGCCCCTATGCTTTCTACTTCAGTCTCTGTAAGCCCATATGAGCCCTGCTTGGTTGATGCGGTGGGTGGGCCACGTTCTCCTAGTGTCCTCCCTCCCTTCTGACTCCTACAGTCTTTCCTCCCCCTCTTCTGGAGTTCTCCAAGCGCTCAGGGGGAGGAACCTGATGGCAAGCTCCAATTTAGACTGTCTCTCTCTTCATAATGTCTGGTTGTAGGTCTTGATGGATACTGGTCAATTTGGCTCTAAATTATAGAAAAACAAGGATTGAAGTATAATAACATGCTGTTGATATTTGAATTCATGGTATCCCTGGATAACCTTATCTATAGATTAAATGTATAATAGGTTGATTTTTTTTAGGCCTAAAGCAGCATCCTAAAGTATTCTAACACTTAGAGTTGCCAAGAAAGAGAGCAGGAGTGGGTAGAGTTAAGTGGAAAAGAAACCACAAGTGCGTGGGCTGTTCTGGAAGTCATGGAAAGGAGGGAGTTCCAAATGATTCCTTGTTTCTATGAATGGTCGACAGGCAGATAATGATGATTTTGCAGTTTCCTCCCAGTGGCTTCTACTTTGCTTTCTTGCACTTCAACAATATTTATACTTACTCAGGAGCAGGATAGAAACCGCGCATGCGCTAGTTTTCTATTTACCTTTCATACTTCTACTTCTTTTTGTACTTATTGTAGCCTCATGCCCTTCCATTACCAAGTTATTATAGTGACTAGAATAATCATGATAATTGCTAATTGATGTGTAAGTTGCTGAAAGTTGACCAACTTTATACAATTTGGGCTGATGTTGCTTTCCGAATTGTTCTTGATAACTCTTGGAGGATTTTCTACTCTGCAGTTTCAATTTCAGAAATATCTTAAATTTTACTTTTTGAAATTATAATTGGCTGTATTCTTTGAGTCTTCATCTTATTCAGAAAAGAATTAATTAGAATTCAACAACCTATGCTAGGAGAAAGCGGGGTTATGGACAAACTTGCTGAGACTACTCTTGTGCCATTTATAGTAATATTAAAATGGAAGAGGGGTTCAGTTTACAATTACAAAATCCTACCTATTGTCTATTTCACTATTATGCTGCTCTTCCATGACTCTCGTACTATTTTTATTTCTGGAAATAATGGTTTCTGAGGCAACACTACTATTTGGGGATGAGCTTACTTTACCTATCTGGTGCAATATTATTGTCCTAGGATGTGTCTTTGGGGTTGACAGGTCTCAGGAGTGTGTGCCTTTCTGATCCCTCCCAAACTTTCTCTTTCCTTAAATTATAAGATAAGCATTTTTACCACACCTAGCAGATGGAGAGAATTTTTCACAGAATGAAGTCAAGTTCTACACCTGAAGAAGCAATATCCAAGTAGCATCCAAGGGATTAGGTTTGCTATCAATATGACCATCTGTCCACCTGTCCTCTGTCTTCTGCCTTCCTTCCTATCATTTCATTCCCTTTCCTTTCTTCCTTCTTTCTATTATGTTACATTCTATTATTTTCCCTCTATCTCCTTTTCTTGAGAGCTAGTGAGCAATCCAAAGGCCTTGCACAGCGAACCAAGCATTCTACCATTGAGTTATAGTCCCAGCCCAGTTCTTCCACTTTGACTAGTATTTAGAATCTATGAAGAAAGAAAAATTTGAAAACACATAGAATCACTTCTTTTCAACAGAAATGATAGCTATGAAGGCTTTTCTATCTATTCCTCTGGGATCAGAAGCCAAATAAGCTCTTCCTTATATGTTGCCTTTTCCATAGTGTTTTGTTTATAGCAATAGAAAAGTAACAAATACAATAACACAAGATGTTTGAGAAGAAATGTTAGAAGAAAAATAACATTAATTAAGCTTCTGTAACTTAATATTAAAATGAAGTCACAAGTGGAACCCAGCAAATTTGATTTGCATGAAATTAATAATACAGTAGTGATTACCAGAAGCTAGGAAACACAAACAGAGGAGAATAGGAGGAAATTTGATCAAAAAGTAAGGCTAGAACATAAAGTAGAGGTTAGTTTTCTATTGAGCAACAGTACGGCTACAAATAATAGGGTCATATGTTTCAAAAAGGTGTAAGTAAGCATCTTGAGTATTTTCACAAAATAATAAATGTTAGAGAAAATGTACTGTTTACTTTGACTTAAACATTTCAACATCATATATACACCTGTATCAAAACATGAAATGGCAGTCCCTAAGTATGTCCCAATTTCTGTTTCAGTGAAATATATTAAGAAAAAAAAAATACCTCCAAAGAAGCACTGCTTAGAGGAATCAATGAATACTATAAAATGGAAATATTGTCAGTTCTAGCTTTTTGTCAGATGACGTCTGGAAAAGTTCTCTTCTAGATGAAAAGTTACTTAAAAATATTTTCTTATCACAATCTTCAGACGAAATGTCGATCCAACCAGGTGGACAGCAGTCCTGGGCCTGCATATGCAATCCAATCTGACTTCTCCTCATGTAGAAAGACGGGTAATCGATGAAATTGTCATCAGTCCTCATTATGATAGGAGAAGAAAGTTCAGTGACATTGTTATGATGCACCTTGAGGTTAAAGTGAATTACACAGGTAAGAGAACTCTATCTAGCCATCTAATCTGCTCATAGCAATCCAAAATGAGACTTGAAGTATCATCAGTAGCAATTCAGGGTTAAATGAACTCTTAAAGAGAAGTAACAGGATCTCAACCAGTCCTCTTCATGTAGGTCATGCAATGGAAACAGGTCTATCTGCCAAAATGCATGAAGCAAGATACAAAGATAAAAGAGATAGATTAATGAAATATGTTATACACGTTGAGACAGTTTTAAATGAGACCCAATAATATCACTAGATGAACCAATGAAGGATTGTCTCAAATGCCTATAAACTATCACCTGATAAAGTGAAATTTGTCCTAAAGAGTTGTGTTCAATCTAAGCCAGTACTCTGAAGTCTTTTCTAAAGCCCGGTTGAGCAACATTGTTGCTGTCTATAAAATCAATTCATTTTTGCAGAATCTTATAAAATAATTATCAGGATTATATTCATGTTTGCTTTGAGAGTTAAATTCATGGAATTGGTCCACATATGAACTATGGAAAAGCAGGCCATTATAGTCTTGAGTAGCATCACTCTGGCCTCAAGGATAATCTTCATTTCTATGTCTTTCATGCATCCAGTGGGCATTAGAAGCTTACTAAAATCAAAGGACTTGTAAGTTGATGCTGAATAATCAAACATGATGCTTCCACAGGATCCAAATAAAACAATTGGAAGAAAAGTAGTTTTAATGTTGTTCAATGTGTCAAAAATATTTTAAAACACCATCCAATATTTTTTCTTAACCAACCTTTTGAAAGAACATTTAAAAGACCAGCAAGATGCCTTAGCAGGCAAAGACAGTCAGGCAGAGGTACTTTCATACAGGCCTGATGACCAGAGTTCACTTTCTGGGTCCCACAAGATGATGGGTAAAAAACCAGCTTTCTAGAGTTGTCCTCTGCCTTCAATATGCAAACGTGTGATATTTGACATACATGTACATACACATATCAACAAATGCATATAAGCATTCATATATGTATATGCACACGTATAATTAAAATAAACAAAATTTTAATATAATGAAAATAAACAAAAATTTAAAAGGACAATCCTCACTTTTTACAAAATTGGAACTACTTTATAATGAGTCCCATGGTTATTTAAAAATAAAATACAAAAAATAAAAATAAAAATAAAATGATAAATCATGAACTAAAGCATTATGTATATTAAAAAGATTAATTAGAGAATGATGGAGAGGAATCCAGAGTTTGCTATACCATCAAACACAGACAAATAAACACTGTTCTTAAATGTCTTTGCCCCTTAATAGTTGAAGTTTTTCATGTATAATGAAATTCAAATACAAACTTTTTATATTAAATGTTGGAATGTTTGTTTTTTTTTTAATTTACTAGAAACATGAATGATGTTCTGTTTTATTTCTGATGTTTATTTTGTTTTGCTTCATTTTTCAGATTATATCCAGCCTATTTGTTTACCAGAAGAAAATCAAATATTCAGTCCAGGGAGAATTTGTTCAATTGCTGGCTGGGGAGCTACTGAAATCGGAGGTTAGTTATCAGATTTGAAAATGAGAAAAAGTATACTAGAAAAAAAAGTGAGCTACTGAAATCGGAGGTTAGTTATCACACTTGAAAATGAGAAAATGTATACTAGAAAAAAGTATGCTATTGAAATTTGCTGTGGATATTTTCAATATTTTTACATATTTTAACCTATTATTTTTTGCAGAATATTCTAAAACAATTATTGGGATTATATTCATGTTTACACTTATATAGTACCCCCAAATATTGTCAGATTGTGTCAAATCCAATACCATAACCCAGAAAACTCAAAGACCAATATGTAAATTTAGCATAATAAAACACTGATGAATTATAAATATATACATATTGAAGTGACTATAACCCAAGTTTCTATAAATTTATGTTCACATGTGCAAATGACGTCTCATCTTGAGAGCAAAGTTACTGCCTTTTTACATTTTTGCAATCAACAATGTTGTCTTTATTTGTGGTGTTACAGTCTCACATTAAATTCTCTAGAATGAGAAGAGGATTTCTGTTAAGTTTAATGTGCTAATTCTACCTATTGGCAAAGGGTTTCAAATACAAGATACATATAAGATCATACATTTGATCATATATATTTGTATATTATTGACTTCTTAAGATTTATTGATGGAATGTTTCCAAACACAAATCTGATGTCCCTTAAATATCCTTGAGTCACAGAAGCAGTTACCCAGGGAATGGAAGTCACAACCACATAGATATCACATTAACCCCAGCAAGAGTGACTAAAAACAAGAAAACAAAAGACATATGCAGATGAATAGATAAAGGAAGGAGAATTGTGGATATTTCTTGTGGGAATCTAAATTAGTGTTGCCTTTAGGGAAATGTCACAAATGTTCCTCCAAATTTCAAAATAGAACTACCATATGAGCTAAAAGTATTACTATTGCATATGATGTCCAAAGGAAATGAAATTAGCTTGCCCATGCTGAGACCTCCACACACCATGTTCACTGCAGCATGGTTCTCAATAGGCAAGAAAAGGAGACAACCTGCGTATAGTACTAATGAATAGATAAAGAAAAGATAATAATTGGACTTAGTGGTTTGGACTAAGGTGGAGACTGAGGCGGGAGCTTTAGGTGTTTGGAGCTAGCCTTGACTACATGATGAGACACTGTATTAAAAACACACAGAAAGGAAAATGAGTAAATGTAGTATATATTCACAATGGAATGCGATTCAGCTATAAAATGGTAAAATATTGAAATTTGCATTGTCATGTTTGAAACTGAGGATTATTTTAAGTGAAATAAACTAAGCACACTAAAACATGGGAAGACATACATAGCGTAACATTAAAAGTTGAAGGCATAGAAGTTGACAACCAATGATTATTAGATGCTAGGAGGAGTGGCAGAAGAGGTTATGATCAAGGTGCAATAATTATACAGAAACAAGAACTTCAGTGTGATCCCTACAGTAAGAGAATTATAAATGATCCCTACAGTAAGAGAATTATAAATAGCAACAAAGTTCTATTGTTTTTAAAGTGCAGAATAAAGGACTCTGAAGGTATATCATAGAAAAGGATAAACACTCAAACAGATAGATATGTCTTAAATATCAAGCAATGCATACATGAATCCTACTTTATGACATGCACATTGGTATAGCATAGGGGAGGCAGCCTCTTCCCCCAACACATTGGTATCATTATTTTCTTGATTTCAAAATATAGTGAAAAATAAATTTAAAACTATAGTTAACCAGAATATGTATGTATGTATTAACAAATTATATGTTTTAGCCCAGATATTCATGCCATCAAAACACAATTACAAGACTCTTTGACTACATGATTCCTTCCAGGACTACTTCAATTTGAACAGAGGTTTTTGAGTGTTCAGTAAGGCCCCACAAAAAGGAAGGACACTTCTGCCTGGCAGGATCACGTGACTTTTATAGTCATAAATTATAGCCATGATAGATAAATGACCCACATGTATTTAAGAAAAACACACAAATATTATGAAAATGTCTAGTCTAAGGATGAAAGCTTTCATTTTGAAAATGCCCTTTGGAGAAAATGTATGTAATGGCCCAGTAGTTTTCAGCCTTTGCTCCTGTAAGACGTGAAGATAGGAAACCTCATCACCACATCCTACTAGGCCTGTGTAAATACACTCCACATATTTATTCCTTCCAGTTATTTATTTCACTTTTTAAATGGAATGGGGGAGAGGAGTTGCATCAATATGACCGAGAGATGATATGTGTGTGTATGTATAAATATGTTAAAGAATAAATACAAATGACCTTTAAAAAGGGGGGGAAGCTTGCTTATTAAAGAAAGCATCAAGTTCTGAGGCCTGTGCTCACCTGCCTGGCAACTCAACATAATAATCCACAACAGTCACATTGTCTGGCTGACAGTAGCTAATGACTGCTGTCCATAAAGTATATTCAAGTTGAACACTATCTTTTTGTATTTTCTCTTCTTGAAAAATGTCATGACTTATTAAGTTGGCAACTTAAATGTAAAATTATTGCTAGACAGATGTTTTATCTTTCAAATTTCAAAAGAACAATTTATAGCCACAATGTAGACATCAAAAACAAATTATCTGCTAACAAAATTTAAGACTCTTTATTCAATGCAAGATTTTTTTGGAGCTAAGCAAGCATAGCTTGCTTATTATTCCTAAAATATATTTTAATTAAATTAAAATGTCTCTAAAAGCAGTGTGGAGCCAGGAGGGGGAAAACAGCATCAGAATCATTTAGAGCGAAATGGCTAGACCATGTGTCTCTCCTTGCATTTTTTCATGAGTTTTGTTAATTTTATCATATAATTTATATCTATGCAACTTCATGAAATCCCATTTTCTGATTTTATGACTTTATTTTTCTAATTAGCTATTTGTGAGTATATTTTTTACTAGAAAGAAATGAGGACAGAACTCTTAAAGTTAGGCAATTAGTACTTTAAATTAAGCAAATTTGGCCATATATCTGTTTATAATTGTGTATGTGTTTATGTGTGTGTGTTCTCAATCATCCACATGGAAACAGACATGGGTGGAGAGGTGGTTCAGAGTTAAGAGTGTACACTGTTCTTGCCGAGGACCTGAGTTCACCTTCAAGCACCCAGGCTCGATAGCTCACAGTTCACTGCCTTTACCTCTAGCTTTAGGGGATGAGACGCCCTCTGCTGTGCTCCCCTGCCACCTGCACTCTTATGCGTATCCACACACACATACTTGCCACTCAAAAGTAATAAAACTAAAATTTTATCAAAGAAAGAAATAGTAAATACACAGACATCGCTCATAGTTTCCTTTACTAAAAAGCTCTGTTACTCAAACTAATTTTCTACCCAGGGATAAACACAAAGAGAAGCTTCTGTTTTTATTGTAAGACTAAGGTCTGTCCACCTATTCCATCCTTGATCTTCATAGAGCCAATGACAGAGAATGGTTGAACTTTTTCTATTTCCATCTCTCATGTTTGCTGTCTGTCAGGTTTCGGGAGCTAGAGGTGGGCTATATTGTTGACTTGATTGGTACGATGGAAACAACAGCGATTTGTATATTTTCCCAGCTAAATTGTCACCATTGTTGCTATAGATTAAATCATCCATGGTAGAACCATTTGCCATAAGTAAAGAAGAGGGCAGATTTGGGACATTTTTCCCTAAATAACAAATAGCTAGCTACATGTTTACCAACATACATGAGTCATATGCACGTAGAATATATATGTATATATTATACATATTTATTTCTATTTATATATGAGTATGTTGTACTTAAATTACATTCATAAACACACACTTGGGTCTTTTCTTAATATTTTAAATTTTTAATATATAAGTGAATCTCGGCTCAAATTGAGACTGTATGTCTTTCAAGGCTGCCTTACAGATGTAATAAATAGCCTTTAAGTTTCTACTTCTTTTGCCACACCAAATAGAACTGTTAATCATGAGGGAGTGCTTATGTAGTACCCTTTTCTGGAGGAACTAGCACCTGTTTGTTTCCCAAGCCTCTTGGGAATAGCAGTTCAGTAAGCAGAGATTCACACTTTCCAATGAATTATTAGTTGCATAAAACAAATGCAAATACACAATGCTGAAATCTACTTCCCTTTTCTTCGCCTGCATGGGATGGCAAGCTGATTGCCCCCGAGCAGAGCACAGTTCATCGGAGCTTTGTCCTCTGCTCAGTGTGCACCTGCGCATACACAAAGGACCACAAAGAAGCTGAATGCCGTTATACAGGAGAGAGCACCTCCTCAGGTGCTAAATGAAAAGCTCTTCCGAATCTCCAAGTTGGTGCTGATTTCCATGAATGAACTCTTTGTTCTGGCAGACTTCGTTTCTATGAGCAGTACCGTAACTCTTTAAAATCACTGAAAATGCCTAAAGACCACCCTAGATCAATGCATAATTCCTACTACCCCTTACGCAAGAAAGAAATGCGTTTCTGTTATCCTTTTGCCAAAGAGCGCAGGTGGGTTTGCCATGTAGTTGAAAGTGCAAGGTTAGTAGTTAGCGCCATTGTACCGCCACACAGTACTTGATAATGAGAGCAAAACGCTGGAATAGATAAGATGGATGGCGTTTCATTCAAGGAGGCCTGTTAATCACTACTGACTCGCTGTCTGCATCCCCCATTTGAGCAGGTTCTACTGTTGATGTGCAGCAAGAAGCTGATGTTCCTCTTGTATCCAATGAGAAGTGCCAGCAACAGCTGCCAGAATACAACATCACTGGAAATATGATATGTGCAGGATATGAAGAAGGAGGCATTGATTCTTGTCAGGTAAGTACAGGAAAGCAGTCATATTATACATTTAAGCAGCATTGTCTTTGCTTAGTCTTAATTGGGGAGTCAAGAAATCACAAACAATCCTCAGCTCCACTCCTTTCATGATAAATTGGATTATTGGCCATGAGTGACCCTAGACAAGCCACTTACTCTTTGAGAGGGTTAAGTAAGATAACACATATAAGGCAATCAGAAAACATTAAAATCCAATTAGGGGATTTTATTAGGAGACTTACGAAATACGTTTTCTGGCATGTCTTAATTATTTGGAAATTAATGAAATATTAATGCATCTAGATTGACTGCATTAAATTAAACTACAAAGTACTACAGAACAAATAAATAATTCATACATGTGAAAGTAACCATTTATATTGCGAGAACATGATTTTACTGTGTTAGTGTAGCAACCTGTTTCATACAGTAAAACACATATAATATAATTTGACAACTATTTTGACAGACAGGCAGATAAATGTGTTGTAGGTTTTTTCCTAGTTAAATCAATGTCTCAATTATGTTAAACTTTCAGATTGGTTTTACATTTCTTCTGCTTTGATGAACATTAAAAATAAAACAGCTCTCTGCTTCTTTAAAATTTACCTTTGGGTCTTTATACTTCCCTTATAAAATGAAAAAAAAATGTGCTAAAGATAAGATACATTACCACTTAAGATATGATTTATGGAATTATTTGCAAGAGGGAAATCAGCTATACACTTTCAATTATAGTTAATGGGGGTTGCACGGCAGACAGTTCACAAATGAGGTAGAAAATACAATGGCTAATGCTATTGATCTTAAGTTACATTATGCAAGTAACTCATTTCAGATCTGTGAAATCTTATACTTGGCTCTGCTTTCTACAGGGTCTAACCATACTACTCATTAGCAAGAAAGAAATTCCAAATGCATAGAAATATCTTATGCAATACAATGATGTTGTATTGAGCAACAATCACTCTAGATTGCGACATGACTTTCTAGGTTCAACATTAATATTAAGTGGTGAAATAAGAACACATCATTTCAAATTTTTAATATATCATTGTTTGAATACATTCACTGCATCATTGGGATTTTAGCCTCAAAATTTGCCCAATTAGACAGACCCAATTACTTTGCATATTGTAGTCTTCTGAATTCAAAGTCAATAAAAGAGACTATAGAATATCTCCTCATTGATACAAAGAGTTAATGACATTTCACTTTTCATTCAGAAACTACATCAGTAATTTATCAGTAGTTTATCAGTAGTTTCACAAACATAGCCCACACTGCATCAAATGGATCAGCTTCCCCTAGAACTTAAGAGTCCATCACATACCTGCAAATCAGAATCTTAGCCTTTAATCCCAGCACTCGGGAGGCAGAGGCAGGCGGATCTCTGTGAGTTTGAAGCCAGCCTGATTTACAAGAGCTAGTTCCAGGACAGGCTCCAAAGCTACAGAGAAACTCTGTTGCAAAAAAAAAAAAATTTAAAAAATCAAAATCTTAAATTGAGGACCAATGATGTATGCTTTCTTATGTCTTCAGGTGACTATAATATATAATAAAGTTTGAGAACCATTGAACTAAAGAGAATTAATCACTAACTCTTTCACATTTGAAGAAGTTAGTGACCTTTATGTTTTTATTAATATATACTACATATTCTTATATACTATAAATAGTGTCAAAGCAGAAACATAGAATCAGTTTTAATATTTGTGTTCTTGCATTAGTTTATAATCTAAATAGTTGCATTTTTTTGAAATAATAGAAGAAATCTCATTGCACAAATTATAAAATCAAGTCTAAGAATTTACATACTATAAATAACATAAGGTTGGATAATAGGAAGTGATATATTTGAAACAGCCAAGGCCCCCAGCCATGTAAATACCCAGAAGAAAGGCAGCAAGCCTTCTTCAAGATTCATGGATCACTGCCACTCAACAGAGTTAGTATACACAAAGTAAATCAAAACATTTGATCCTAACATCAACATCTTATACTTTCCTATTAAAATGTCAATTATTTTCATAAAATAGAAAGTGCCAGATAACTTGTTTTAAAAACATCTGATTAAACATTCTTTTAACTTTAATAACTTGTAAATATATATAAGATATTGTGAGCAATAAACTTCCCATAAATATTTCTCATATTAAAATCAAGTCCTTAGGATGCAAAAGTAAAAAATGCTGCCTTTCCTCTAGACAGTTTTGGCACAATTGTTAAACCATGAATATAGGTAACCTGGGATTTCCAATGCCACTTGTGTTCCTCTATGCCCAACAGTGGAGCAGGGTTTGCTTTGACAGGCCACCTTTTTCTCTATATATAGCACTGTAATATGGAGCTGCGGGCCGGCTTCCTGCCGCCCGTCTAGCTTATGCCCCGAAATAACAACACACAAATTGTATTCTTTTAAAGACTGCCTGGCCCATTATTTTCAGCCTCTTACTCACATCTTGATTAACCCATATCTAATAATCTGTGTAGCACCACGAAGTGGTGTCTTACCGTTTAGTTTCTAGCATATGTCCATCTTGGGCTGGAGCTTCATCGCATCTGGCATCTCTCTCTGAGGAGAGGCACGGCAGTCTGCCTAACTTAGGAGAGGCGTGGCATCTTACTGATCCTTCTACCTCACTTCCTCTTCCTGTTCTGTCTACTCCACCCACCTAAGGGGCGGTCTATCAAATGGGCCAGGCAGTTTCTTTATTAGCCAATGAAATCAACTCAAACAGAAGACTCTCCCACATCATAGCACCAAAGGATGGTTAAAATATCAGGCAAGGGGTCTCTCAGGGTAATTTCTAACATTCCAAATTTGTGATTTTTGACCAGTATGCCTTTAATTCCAGCAGAGGCCAGCAGATCTCTGTGAGTTCAATGCTAACCAGATCTATATAGCCAGTTTCAGGCCAACAAAGGCTACTCAGTGAGAACCTCTGTAGTGAGGAGATGCGGCAGGCCTGCTTTTCATCCTGCCTAGCTCCGCATGGTTAGCTTTACACCCGAAATAACAACACACAAACTGTATTCTTTTAAACACTGTCTGGACCATTAGTTTCAGCCTCTTACTCACATCTTGACTAACCCATATCTAATAATCTATGTAACACCACGAGCAGTGTCTTACCGGGAAATATTCAGCATGTCTGACCTGGTGGCTGGCTTCATCGCATCTCTCTCCCTGAAGAGAGGCACAGCAGTCTGCCTAACTTAGGAGAGGCATGGCAGCTGACCGAGCCATCTACCTCACTTCCTTCTTCCGGTTCTGTCTACTCCACCCACCTAAGGGCTGGCGAAGGCAGTTTGTTTATTAGCCAGTGAGAATCCTCCATCAAACCTCTCTCAAAAAAAATGACAAATAAATAAATAACAAAAATCCTTTGCATAACTAATATGGGAAAATGTTTGTTCATCTTTTTATAATTAAGTAATGCTGCTTTATGTCCATACTATTTTTATATGCATTAGAGAGGAATCATTATGCACAAATATGACCTATATGATTAACTGTACAGAATCAACTATCACTTATTACATAACAAGTAATATAAGTGATACTTATCCTTATTACTTATACTGTGACAAAAATCTACCCTCCTATAACTGAAATCTAAATGAAAACACACGGTCTGATTGCTAGAAAATATGAGATTTGCTTATTTTGGTTGAAATGTTAAGGTTTTTGAATCTGGTTGGTACTTGACACTGGATGTTGCATAAGAGAACAAAATCTAAAGCCATGTGAGCGCTTCATTCTCCTAAAATCATCACATGGAATAGCATGGCTGTTTGCGGGAAGGCTTTGTCTGATATGTCACATGTTACATCATATAGTGATTGGCATGTTGATGTTGACATGGCTTATTATTGAAGCATTTTAGAGAATGTCTAATTATGTTGAAGCACAATAATAAAAGTCAGGAATTGCTTGCTAAGAAATGCTCCATCAGAATGATAAACTTTCTCCTTCAAGAGCGAATTTCTCATGACTCAACATATGGTGAGAATTTGGAAACATAACTGGCAGTCGATCATATGTTAGGACATTTTTTTTTTGATTGGTGATCTTAGCAACAATTAGACTTGCTTATACTGATTAACACTTTTGTTGTTCTCTCTTTAGGGTGATTCAGGAGGACCGTTAATGTGTCAAGAAAACAACAGGTGGCTTCTTGTTGGTGTGACATCATTTGGAGTCCAATGTGCACTGCCTAATCGCCCTGGCGTGTATGTCCGGGTCTCAGAGTTTGTAGAGTGGATACAGAGTTTTCTACACTAGTCGTTTTCCTGACCGAAGCATGATAGTTGGGAAGTTTTGGCTTATTTGTTTGTTTTTTTCTTTTTACTCAAAATAGCATGGCAACTGAGAGTTTCATGAGAAGAAAGAAAAAGCCTCTCTATTAAATTGAATCATTTAAATACTGGGATGAAGAAGAAAAACAAAATAAAAAATTAAAATCAATCTCTGCACATTAATTAACTCTAAAATGAATTTTTGTTTCATAATAAACAATTATTATTTTATGGACATTATCTTTTCCTTTGTTTTGAATCATTCTTACCATTTTTTGTGTAAAGATTTTTTTATTTTAACATATATTTAAGCAAAACTACATAAAGAAATGAACTGTGATAGTTTACCTAACATATGTTGTTTGAAATGAACAGTTGTAAGTCAGCTAGTTTCAGCTTAGTGTACCTCCAGAGTCACCATTGTTTTCTCAACTTACCATCTTTACGCATTTCTATTAATATGTGATGTTTTCCCTGTTCATAAAAGCACATTTATTATAAACTCATGTCACAAACATAATCACATCATAACTGTGTCTGTCATCGAGGTAAAGAAAACACACCCACATTTCTCTCCTGACCTAGCACCAACATAAAAGTAAACTACCTAATACCGTCATTCTACACAAGGAATCTTTATCAGGGTCATTTTAACTTACCATTCACTTCAAGCTGGTATTTTATTAAAATCACAAAATATACAGGTGTCTTGAGGAAATCAATTATTAAAATTTTTTCTTAGTTTATATGTTTACAAAATATTTTTAACTTGAAAAACTCATTCAGACACAGTTGAATTGCCCATTAAAGCCAAAAAATGTGTAATAAATTAATTTGCTTTACTACTTTAATCTCTTGGCTCATTTCCAGAGTAACTGCAAATGTCAATTTAGCTCACAACACAGAATCTGCTAAAATCTATAGCAGCATAACATAAAATATACATACGCACACACAGAGACATATATTTCAAGCACACATACACATTTTTGCATGAGTTGAAACAACAAAAGGATGAATGGGGTTCAAACAAGTTGAAAAAAACAGGGCAATTGCTATGGTTTGCATTGTGGAAGGAAGGAAGCTTCAGCTACACTGTGAGAGAGTGATTACAGCCGGCACACTTAAAAGACACTGGGAACAGCTGTGCAGGTAGGAATGATCCTGAAAGTTGGTCGAGGTCAGAGGTCAAAAGATAATAATGGTGTACTGACAAGATGATGGAGGATTTGGATGCTCCATAAACAGAAGCATAAATAATCAGGGCTCTCAGAACACAGTCTTCTTAGTAAAATTACTACTAACCTAAATCCTAGCAAGAGGAAAGAAGTGAGGCGTGTTATGTGTTTTTTACCTTGAAGGTAGCTCAACATTTCCCAACATATATTTAAGTTATGATCTGAAAATACAAAACAGTTACATCATGTATCCGTTTGTTTTTCAAGGGCCAGCTAAAGCTTCCAGAAACACTAAGGATGGTATTGTTACCGTCTTCTAGGAGCAAAGCAATGTATTTTCCCACCGTTATCACAGATGGAGTTTGTCACTGACACCAGAGTTTATCCTGACCTGGATAATGATAAAAGGGGAACAGCAGCCTTCCCCTATCACTGTGTGCGTCCACCCTCCAGCTGTTAGGGTTTTGGGTGGCACAGACAAAGGGAAAGCCGGTTTTCCTTCTCACAGTTCTAACTGAAGGGAGAAATGGGTGGAGCTGGCATGGAGGGAAAACATAGATCCAAACAGCTGCATATTTTGATCCAAATTATGGAGAGTCACAGAACGGATGGAGGCTGAATGAGGACAGCCTAACTTAGAATGCAGTTGCCAGTTCTCAGCCTCTAAGCTGCAGAAAAAAGATCTGAGGCCCCTCTTTGCCTTTTGTTTTGGAAAACCAAATCTACTTAAGGAAACTATTGTCCAACTGAAAAACTAAAAATATCAAGTTTCCCTGTTCACTCTATATCCTTGCCTTCTATGTTCTTCACATGTAATGTTTGTTTTCATCTTCAGGTCATGATGAAACACATTTGTGTTCTGTTGATTTAAGAATTTAGACAACACCAAGGATCATTCCTCAGAAATAAGAACTTTTTATTTGGTTAAAAGTAACACAGGGACGTTCGAAGACAAAATAGTTACAATTCTCTCTTGAGAAGAACAAATGCTACGTGTTGAAGAAACTCGATCAGACAGAAGAAAGCCACAGTGCACAGTCATAAACAAACCCTCACCAAAGATATCCAAACATCAATGACCTCTAGCCCATGGCCCGTTAATTAATGTGATTTGTAGTTTTTGTTTTGTTCTTGATCTGTAATATCAGTGTGCTCTGCCTAGCATCACACAGCTGAAAACCATTCAGCCCTATATATCAATACAAGCTAAATTCAGTTAGGAAAATCTTAGCCAAGGTGCAGCTGTCTGACTGCAGGGTCAGTCCAAGCCCTCAAACAACCATCCTCTTCGGTGCACAGGGAAGAACCACACATTTATTCCAGACACTCAGAGAACAACTTGCAATTCTATAGGCAACGTGTGAAGAACTGTGATTAGTACTGTGGACACATTTTTTTTCAAGAGAAACTACATTGGTGTCTATACAACTATTAGTAAAGATATTTTATTACAAAAATCAGTTTAATTTTAAATTAAGAATAATTGTAAGGCACGTGTCTTGCACAATTGATGTTAGACAGTTCTTGCCTCTAAGTAAAGTGTTTCAGGAGATTTATAGCACAGCCAATGAAACAGCTTCTTATTTCTGAAGATATTTCCTAAACCTTATGCAAACAAAAGGAAGAAAATGGAAAGAACACGAACTATTTCTGAAAAAAAAGTTTTCCTTATGGAAATATTTCTTTATGTCTGTGCAAATTCAGTATTTAATCAAAAAGCATGTATGTAAAAATGAAATGCCATAAATATAAATATTAGAACAATCCATTTTTATCAAACACTTTTGCAAAGGTAAAATTTTTTGCACACTGTAAATTTGAAAACAATTAATATTACATGAAGTAGATCAAAATGATGAAGGTAACGAAAAGCAAAAAGAACTACTTCCAACCCAGGAATTCCAGATGTGTCCACTGACATTTTCATCTGCGTGATCCATTTCAATTACATGATGTTTGGGTGCATCTTTTAACTGAATAAGCAGGTCTCACTCCATGATAAACACAGCATATTTTGTAAGTTAAACTATGAACATATAAAAATTATTTTGACATTTGCCTCAAGGGGGAGCTTACAGTTCATCTTGTAGATCCTTTGAGATTTCAAGCCATTCCAAGCTAATGATGCCATTCCTTACACTGATCGGGAATTACAAAACTATCTTTGTTTTCTGGAGCAAAGTCAGTTAGTTATTAGACTTCCATGCCACTTTCCTTTCTCGTGCTCTTGGAAATCCACAGTGTAGACTGGTTCGGGCTAGTTTTTGTTCTTCCTTTACTGAAAAACATAAAAACAAATAAGTTCAGTTCCTGAATCTTATCAGGCTGGCCGTGTCTTCATCCAAAGAGAGATGCTCAGACAGTTGTTATGAGTCCTTCTTTCCTCATCAGCATATTTGCCATTCCTACAAAAAGAAGTCTAGATTATCCCACTGTGTGAAGATAACAATTCCAAACACACCTGTATCTGTTAACTCACCGTAGAGTTTAAACACCCAAGCATCACAATGCCTGACAGGGTACTAAAACTTTTAATTTTCCCACAATGAACCTTGTTTTCTTTGGCCAAGGTTTCTAAATCTTGCTTATGGGTACTCTAATATAATGGCTGTTGGAATTAGTGTCAGTCATCCAAACACCTGCTGTGACCCTAAATAGCAGGAATGCCTGTCTCCCTCCTACTATCCACTTTGCCAAGCTGTACTTAGGCCATTTGCGTCCAGAAATTCTCAAATCAGCCTAAGTCCAAAGCAGAAACATGTTTGGTGACTTAGGAGCTTGTGAGCTCTTCTTCCAAGACATGGTTGACGCGGAATTTCTGTCCTCATGGTAGCCTTGCCTGGAATTCTGGTGGTTTTTCCTACAATGCTCACTAGTCAGGCCCCTGCAGAAGTGTCTGTTTCTAAGATTCTCCAAGTCACCCTGTACCAGATTCCATGTCAAGATCTGCATTTCTTTGCTTTAGTTTCCTGAGGATGGCCTCTCACCTGGTCTGTCCACATCCCCTGTGTTCAGTATTTACTTCTACCCCTAGGTACCCACACTTCCTACAGCCCCTAATGGCTTTTGCCACCCTCACAGCCCTGACAGGCACATGTGCCATCATCCTGCACATTTGCAAAACTCCTTAAAGAAAAAGAACTAATTCTAAAGCCACAGCATTACAATGAAAACTAGTTTGTTCGTATCAATTTCAGCACTGCTGTGATTAATAAAAATGTAAATTACATGTTGTATGGATAGTCCTTCAAATAAATCAAGTCAACATAACTTAATTCTACCAAATATAGCTAGCATGAGGAGAAAATAAGCCAGGCAGAGCTTATGAAGAGCAGAGTGCTATTAATGGTAAGAAAAGAAGTTATCAGTGTTGCTTTATTTGTAATTAGTGTCATTTAAAAGTTCTACTAGTTAAGGGAAGGAAAGTTATTCTGATAATGATACGGAATGAGAGAAACCGCCATGTGTACCAGATTGGAATTTAAACTTTCTGCAAGGCACTCAGATGATAATGGAGTGGAGTCTTTGATGAAGTTTCTCCTTGCTTTCCTGGAAGAAAGGAAAAGGGGAGGATCTAAGAATGGTGAACAAAGGACTTCAGGTCATCCCGGCAACTGAAAGTGCCCAGATTTGGTTTATTTTTTCACTCCGAAATGTTCGAACAAGTGAAGACAGCCCCAGATCTTTTGAATGAATTCAACCCCTTTTTGGAGACAAACAAAACAATCCTTAGAGGAGATGCTGTTGCTCAACGCACTAACACATTTTACTTGGCAAGTGAGAATGTTTGAAGCATATGTTTAATGTTTACCAACCAGTTTGCTACTTAAACGGACACTATAACAGTCTGTCTGGGCTAAGAGGGAATTAACATTCCTCCTACATCATTGCTTTCCCAATGAGAAATCTAACATGATTTCATCTATAGTCTTCTGAATTCGGGCAAGAAATGACACATTTTCTACTGTATTTGTATATTACATATACAAAATGCTAGAAAATAAATGTTATAATATTTCACAAGTCTCTCGATGAAAGTCAAGAGGGTCACAATATTTATTAATTTTCCAGACTTCATTTTAACAGCCCTGGTTTTTAGCTCAAATAATTTTTGTATTTTTAATCATGTTAATGTTTTGTTTTATTTGACTTTTTTGGTTTTTTATTTTTTTTAATTGGCTTGATTTGGTTCATGGGAAGTGTTTGCTTGATTGTTTAGCTATGTTCTTGTTATGTAGCCCCAGCTGGACTCAAGTTCGTAGTCCTTCTGCTCCCCAGCCTCCTGAGGTTTGGGTTGACAGGAGTGTCCTGCCAGGCATGCCTAGATTAGATCACTTATTAATACACATTAATCATCTCTATCTTTTCACGTTGCTACTTTTCAGGCTCTTTAGGATTTGTTTAAGGAAAGGAAGATGACGAAACAGAAAGGGGAAAAGCATTTCATTTGCAGTTCCTGACATTATACAATCAATCTTTTGATCAATTATTTGACCATCAAACAAATAGGTCATTTTTTTCAGCACATATGTCCTTATTTAAATATATCTCCTTGTGTTTTCTTTGATACATATTTATACTTAATTTTATTGAAATTTAATTGGCAGATTGTACCACACAACAAAGTTTACTTCACTGGCTCAAGGGTAATAATCAGCATGAATAAGTGTTTGACAAGTTCCTAGACGTCTTGCTATTCAGATATATCATTTTATTTCAAAATATCTATCAGACAGTACCCAGGGAGAGAGGGGGAGGTGTTTGGAAAAGAATGAAGTTTTTTGAGATAAGGTCTCATGATGTAGCTCAGACTGTCCTGGAACTCACTAACTCAAGCTGGCCTTGCACTCCTGGTAATACTGCTCATCCCTTCATCCCTTCACCGGCCCCACACTCAGCTCACTGTCTTCACAAATGCACTTAGTTTCCTGGTCTTAAAGTGTCTTAAAACAGAAGCTTTTTATTTGAATCTTGAAACTATACTACATATCTACCTATAAAACCAAGTCATGTATAACTTGGTGTTCAGATTGAAAGATTAAAAATCAATCTTATTTTAATTTAACAATCCAGAGAGCATATGTAGAGTGTATCTAGTAGGAGCTTACAAGCACTCACACTTCAGATCCATCACATATGCTAACTGTGCACCACAAGGCAACTGAAGATGACCCAAATGAGCCACCGTTTTCCTGACTGAAAAACAGAAACAGTAAAGCAAGCTGTTCATAGGATTTATGAACTCTGAAGGAGACACTGGATTTCTCATATAATCTGAATATCCTATAACTCTCCATGTGTTGGATTTTTACTGACAGGTAAGAACATTAAAATTCTTTAATGTAAGTTAAAGATATAGTAACGTTTTCAGAGAATGTCTCAAAATATACTTCAGGGTTTTTTCCTTAATTATCTTGACAAAAATATGGTTTTTACCTTTTATGCAACATCTGGAAACAGCAGGTTCCGAAAGCAACAAGGATCAGTAAAAGCAGCGGAATTGTTGGTATGATAACATAAATTAGATTAGGAATTATGCCTGCAAAAATAAAACAGTTTTAGTGTTCAATGATAGCTCATGAAGGAGCTCAAAAGCAGCTATGAACAAATTTCTGTAATGATCAAGGTAAAATAGAGTTGTTACCAAGAAGTAAACTCCAAGTAGAAGAGCTGATGAAAAAATGCATAGACACTTTGAAAAAACTTATAAATAAAACTTTAATGTCCTGGTTGACATGCTCAATTAAATATGCTTGATTTTAAAGTTCTAATACGTTTTCAATTCGGACACAGACTAATTTTCATAACATGTTAATAATCTTAGCTGTCTCGTTTTATTAATTCTTCTGCATCATTGCAAAAGTGAAGAGTTTATAATGGGGAATAATAATTACTATAATCATTGCTGACTTAGTAGATAATGAATTATCTTAGCCAATAAGCTTGTTGTCGTGAGAAAATGTAAGAATCTGGCCTTAAGTAAAAATAAGCACATACTAGGTGGTGATGCAGTCATAACCCAGAGACCTAAGACTCTGGAGACAATAACATGATTTAATTAAATCTGAAAATAGGTCATCTTTTAACCCTGTTCTCTCACTCTCAATGATGGCAGATGTTGTTAGTAAATTAAAAAAAAAATCTCAAACACTCAAGACCTACAAATCATGAAATGACTTTATTAGCACACTTTTAATAAGAGGAAAATGTCTGTAGTTTAATTATTTTCTGGCAACTTTAATTGTGTTTAGATATTATGGATGATGTTAAAATCAGATACATGAAGCAGAAAAAGCACAAAATCTTAAGAGCATTTCTGTATAAGGAAAACAAACTGAGTTGCATTTGGCTTGCAAACTAAAAGTTAGTCAACAATATCACAAATCTTAAAGATTCTGATAAAACTTAACCATAATTTATTCATCTCATTGTTTATTCTTCTCTTTGCTCAGGGGTATATTTAATGAGATTTAGGAATATATTATTCAGAAGTTTGCTGCTGTTTAATACATTTTTATTTTTATTTTTATTTATTTATTTTTAAAAGAAAACAAACTTCTTTAATTTTACATACCAATCCCAGTTCCCATGCTCTCCCCTTCTCCTCTTTCCTCAACCTAGTCCCCCCGCTCCAGCCCCCATCCACTCCTCAGAAAGGTAAAGGCATATTGCTTTGGGGAAGGTCCAAGGCCCTCCCTACTATATCATTTTTAATGCTTTTTATTCTAATCAAACCCACACTTCACTCTCCCCTCCAAATTCTCACAAATCCCTCTACTTAATTCTTTCTTACTTCATGTCGTGTGTGTGTGTATGTGTGTGTGTGTGGGGGGGGGGGGTGTCCTGCATGCTTGTGACCATAGGGCTGCATAAGAGAATCAAAATGCAGAGAATAGTGATTATGGAGTCTTCCTTCTGAGCCTCGGTATGAGTTACTGATTTCGAAACATTTGGATCTTTGGATCAATATTCACAAAAGAAATATGATGAATTTTTTTGTCCATCTGTATTTAGTACATGTCAAAAAAGAAGTTTTAAGGAATATCAAGGAATTTCTAACTAATCTGGAACTTGCACTGGGGATTGCATTTTTCTACTCTGTCTTTTGGGGGTGGCAGCGAGATAGAGGGCCCACTGTGTGCACCTCCTTCCAACATGTCCTACCGTGATATCACAGTGATAGTCTGAAATTGATCAGACACAGGTGTTTACACCAGGGAAGACTACATAAACCATAATGAGGCTTATGTTATACCTCCTCTCTCCTGCCAGATAAGCCCTGAACATTCAGTAGCAAATTGCTATTCCAGGACTCTAAATATGCCAGTACACATGATACACAGTACACTATATTGGGAAATGCTTTGTAGATACACGTGCTAATGTCGATCACTTAGTTTCATACGAGATAATTCCACCTGAAATGGAATTTTTTTAAAGGTTATTCTATTCAAAATGCATCATTGCATAATTATTTCTAATGTAGGTCAAAAGTAAATGTCTATGGGCCCATAATTAATGTGCCACATCCCTGAACCACATGAAAGGTTTCCCTGGGGTCAGCATGAAGTGCTAGTTCAAAGCCCAGTTCTTTAGATGACAGGGACAGAGGGGACTCACCTGCTTCAGTAACAACCACATTCTCATGCCTATCTTCAGGTTGATTAGTAAGATTCGGCTTTTCAACGGGGTCTGTTGGCTGAATCTCTGTAAACAATTAACATAAACATAATAAATAATAATTAAACAATAAAAATGCAAATGTCAACAAAAAAGTTATTAAATGGTAAAAGAAAGTCGATTTGGATTTCTGAATAATTCACAGTCAAATATATATTCTGAATTTAAATGTACATAGAATTAACCAACAATAGTCACTGTTTAATTATGTCTGTATATAAGAGCCTATTTGATAAATTCCTTCTATAACCCCAAACTTCATTTAGCAACCAAAAGTGGTAGAGTACTGAAGGCAGCCTGCTACAATCAGTAATGACAAAGGGACCCAAAGTTACAGTGGTAGACAGTAATTTGTAAACCTAAGTGGTATAACATAAGACATAATTCAAAAGAAAACAAAGGTAAACTTTTTATGGAATAACCTTTACAGTGCAATAATAATTAACAGAGAGCTGCTTGTGGAATTGCTGATTCAAGCATCAGCCATCTGAAAACTATGTCTGTGCTACCCAAATAATGACATTCTGAGATGTAAATTCCAATAGGGATACTCCTTTTATTAATATTAAGTCAAGATTTGCAGGCTGTTTCTTTTCTAGCTTTATGTGATTAGATTCTTCAGTTCCCAAATGGGTGAGAAACTCTTGAGACTCCTTATTATGTTCTGGCACTACCAGCGAATATACTTTCCCCCTAAGAAACTAGTTGTTACATTAACAGGTTAGCCAAAGTAATTGTATTAGGCATGAATAGGTTACAAATCTTCCAGCTACCTCACCTACCCACCACCTCCCTCAGTGTGCTGCAGGGAAGCACAATCACATTGATAAGAAAGCCTACTGTGGCTTTGAAGCCTCCTTCCACTTGTACCCAACTACAAGGCTCCATCCCACACTCCAGAACCTGAACCAGGATAGCCCTTATTTAGTGCCACACACTCAAACTCCTGGCACACAGGTTAGGCCACATGCTGTGGTACTGGGGGTGGGAGCTCCGACCCCTAAATCTCTTATCTGGAAAGTTGTGAAGGCAAGGAATTTCCTTTGTTTATCCTGAGCCAAAGTGATCCTCTCTCTTGTTTTGGTCTCTGAGGTACATACCATAACTCTTATAATATTGCAGAAGTGAATGGAATTGAAGGAGCTTTTTCTTCAGAACTCCTGTATCACTCTGAATGGAGTTTTTCTTAGGGAACTGGAGGCGAATGGGAGTTTCTTCTTCAGAAGCCCCATCATGGTATAAGACAGTTTCTTGCTTTATGGAGTTCTTTGGTGGTAGGGAATTAAACTACACTTTCTCTCTGTAAGTTGACACCATCATTTTATGTCTAAGTCTAGGGGTTCACTGTGATTCTGAACTTATCCTGGACAATATTTTGAGTTTCTAACTAGACTGAGTCATAGAGTAAAACTCTGCCTCATAAACAAACAAACAAGCAACAATAAAACCAAATGCAAATGTTTTAATTGCTCAAAAATTAGACACTTTACTCTTGTCATTGCATGCATATAAAAAAAGCTACATAGAGCATTTTCTGTAGTCTTTAGAACATGAAAGTGTTTTAAAAAATTCTCGCTGTTCACAATACCCTACAATCTGGATTCACTGGTAGTTTAACCACGCATCATCATATAATTTTATATTTCATAAACTTTAAATTTAACTGATACTTTAATATCTTCCTAATATGTAACAACTTGTCTAAACAATTTCATTAGTATATGATTGTAAGTGGTTGACTGATGTTTTAAACCGATTATCAAGATATGATATTGGCAACAAACTACATTTAAAATATTTCTAACAAACTTTAATGTGATTGTTAATTAGACAAAAATCTAATAACTTAATCATATATATATATATATGCTATTTTATCTTTAAAAAGCTCATGAGGCAGTGTTAATTTTTGAGTTAATCTATTTTGTGTGTAGCTAAGAGCTTGAATGTCATGGTGTGCATGTGGAGGCCAGAAGACAGCTTAAGGGAGTAGGTTTTTCTCCTTCTACCATATAAATCTCTGGGATTGAACTCAGTTTTCAGACTTGGAAACAAATGTCTTTCTCTGCTGGGTCATGCCATTAGCCCCAAAAGGCATGTTTCACACAAAACTAACACTTAGAAGTACTGCTATAAAAATGGGTACCAGTGGACCAAAAGACTATTTGTGTGTTTCAGTAGAGAAGGAAAACATAAAATTGAATGATCTCATTTAATAACCAGGTAAATTTTTAACATTTTCAACATCATTCTTCATGCTATTAGATAGTATATGGGAGTATACATATTAAAGTAAATAATAAATTTCAAACTGATCATGGGTATAATACATAAATATCTACATATATATTACATAGCTACACCCATTACTCTAACCCTCTAGTTAATAAATGTCAAGTGTTGCAGCAAATATAAAGTATCACAGAACTCAACTGTATTTCTCTAAGACACAATTAGAAAGAGTAGAATTGAACAACAGACTTAGATTTGCAAAAGCTTCCAGGAGTGTAATGACAGATTTAGCAACCAAGGGCAAAGAATAAACTTGCCAGGGATATAAAAAGTTGGCTAATATACTCAAGAGCAGAATAAACATAAGAGAAGGGTAAGTCTAATCCAATAATCCCTTGTGCTTCATGGCTTTATGAAAAAAGAAAATGTGTAATTTCAAAAGAGTAACAGAACATGGGTACTTGGATGTAATTGCCTTCTATGGAAACATATTATGAGGTCATGCTGACAGTCCTTCAAAAGAGTTAAAATGACCTTTTCAAACACTGTGGAGAAAAATCGAAAAATAAGGGTATCAAGGCTTAAGTATCTATCTTGAGTGTCTAAGATGATCAAATATATAAATTTACACATCTTTGATTAGTCCTTCATGTAGTTTAAATCCCAATTCAATTGAGGTGTCTTATTAAAGTAACTCAATTTCACTACATTCAGTGGGAAGCCACACTAATGTGACTTAGGTCAAAGTAATTTTCTCAGTGGCTGCGTTTGTCAAGTAACAGAATATTTCAAAAGAAAACTAACGAAAGTGTCATTTTTCAAATGATGCAAATCAAATGAAAAATATGTAATGTGACCTTACTCTTTTAAACTATTGAGAAAGGACTTAAACTCAGCTAAAGAAGCAAATGGAAAACATTATGCTGTAACATGTTGAAATAATATGCGTGGAGAAAGCTGTTTGCTCCCCTAAACTCAGCAGGAATGAAGCAAGGAGCTGTCGCTCACAAGTGTGCAAGCCTATAGGCACTTTGGTAGCCTATAACTACTTTCCACATAGTCTCATAAGCTTTTAAGGTATTTTCACACAGACAGTTAGTTACAAAACATGATTACAATAACACAGTGTGGTTCTTGTATAAATTATTTTCTCTTGGATATGCCTCTCCCCAAAAATGTATCTACCCATTCCCTTCCATCCAACACACTGGCAGGCTTGCTCTCCTACAAACAATGAATGTGCTTCAGTACATTAACGGAGCAAGCCATGAGATGATGCCTGTTTCTCTGGAATCTAGAAAACGGCTGGAAACCTTAAACACGGGGCCTCCTATGACAAACATGCACAGAATCAGTTACAGCTACAGAGGCCTCTTACCAGGTTCGTACTTGCAGATATAATTGTGCTTCATGTTACACCTGTCGTCATTCCACTGGTAAAGGTAGGGACCTCCGAGGCCAGGATTGGCCGTTGGCTGATGGTACATGACAACACACTTTTCGCTTCCACATGAAGGTTCATCAGTGTACCAGTTCCTACAAATATGGAACCAAAGGGACACTTAGCAACATGTGCTCTGAGTGTTCTAGGTATCAGGGCTTTTCTTTTGCCCTTCTGACTCCTCTAGGGCATCAATAAACACTTCAGGGTCCAGTCACAGCTTACCTGAACTGGGAGGTGCTTCCATCAGACCACTGATAGAGATCTGGGCAGGCACCAGAATTTTGGCCATCTCCACTTCTCAAAAGTCCGATCCAGAAGTCACCATCTGAAATCCCGGTTCCAGGTTTCGTGAGGTTCTGCAACATGCTCTCTATTAACTTCTGTTCAGCCTCATTCTCAAGACTGAGGAGCACACCTCCTTCACTTTCACAAGCCAGGCGCGCTTCCTGGAAGCTCACTCGGCTAGACAGTTCATGGAAGTAGGCCATTTTGTAGCAGGGATGTTTCACATCAGCAAAACATACCTTTTGACCTAAAACAAACAAACAAAAGAGATATAGATAAATAGGTCTTGAGGTCTTTATTTATAACTTTGATATTAATTACAATAAAAGAACAATTCAAAATTAGAAACACTATCAAGAACTCTTTTCTCCAAGGTATGTGTATGAGTGTAATAGTGGCATGATAGTTATGGGAGTAAACAACTACCCTCTGATTAGACTTAAGTTCTGCCTCTCCAGGAGGAAATCCATGCCTGCTATTACAAATCTGGTTGAGAACTAATAACTGGGGAGCTCACAAGCCACAGGGTGAGCAATAGTACTGTTATTTGGGTGAATGAACATATTATCAAAGTTTCCCTCTAAGTTCATATATCTCTGTAGAAGGAGCTGTGGGCTTCTTCCCGCCACCCAGTTCCTGGCTGCCTGCTAGCTTTACCCAAAATAATTAACGGAAACTGTATTCATTTAAACACTGCCTGGTCCATTAGTTCTAGTCTCTTATTGGCTAATTCTCACATCTTGCTTTAACCTATATTCAGTAATCTGTGTAGCACCATGAGGTGGTGGCTTACTGGGAAAGATCTTAACCTGCGTCTGTCTCGGGTCTGAGAATCATGGTGAGTGCCTCATCGCCTTCTTCCCAGCATTCTGTTCGGTCTACTCCGCCTACCTAATTTTCTGTTCTATCAAGCCAAGCCATTTTCTTTATTAAGTAACCAATGACACAACAGATACATAGAAGACTCTCCTCCATCATATCTCTACCCATAGATAAGTGTAACTCTCAAACCATATCAGGAAGGTTTCTTTGTGCAGTGCATGGTGGTTAGCACAGAAACTCACAACAGAATGTGAAGAATGAGTGACAAAAGAGTGCTCAGTCAGAAATGGGACATCTACATCAGACCCTCATCCCCAAGGCTTAAGTACCATCATGGAAACAGTGTAGGAAGAATGTGAGAGCCAAATTTAAAGAGGACTAGAGCAAAGGCATGTGTTAGAGACACGGCAGGACCACTGTACTCATGAATTCACAGAAGGTGAGGTGCCTGCACAAGGTCTGCTCAACATCAAGCCATTCAGCATTTTAGCACAGCAGGGAGAATCTCATGAGGCCCCACATCTGAGAAACTATGGACAATTGAGTTTCTTGGGAAGGGAGAGTCAGTTTTCTTTAATGTTGATGCTTCTAGCTTTTCAAATATGTTTGAGTAGATAGTCCCACTCACTCCAAGAATTAGATGGACAGTACATATCATAATTAATGAATTATTAATTTAAAAGAGCAGGGGACCTGAAGTTGGGAAAGAATGAATTGAAGGTGACAGATCTTGGAGGAGTTAAGGAATTTGGCTGAATATTATTAAAAATGCATTGTATGATATTCTCAAAGAATTAACAAAATATTTTATAAGTGCTTTCTCATTCAATAATATTGTAAAATTTGCTTTTCTAGTCTATTACTTTTAGTTATAAAAGTGATGGAACTTGGAAGATGTTGAAGGTTAGATTGCTTGCTGTTCAAGCATGAGGACCTGAGTTTTGACTCCCAACACCCACATAAATAAAATGTTTGACATCCTCTCACAGTGTCTTTAATTTTGTAGTCTATATGAAAGGTTGTCAGTTGTAGAAGGGGGGAATCATGCTTAAATACTTTGATAAGTACAGAATTTACAGTGTGTACTCCTAATTACAGGCCATAATGCTGAGCAATTATTTTACAACAAGAGTACAGCATTCCCCCAACCCCTGAAACTCAGTTTGTGATCAGAAATGACTCTCAAGGCAAGAGCAAACAGAAAGTGGCCAAAGACCATTAACCTCATAACAAATTTTTTTAAGTGATAAGCATTCAGGATTTTGACAAAACTGAAAACATAAATAGTTATTCCAGAAAGGCAAACCAGTCTGCTAACAGGGATCTGAACTTAGGAGCTGCACACTGAAAAAAGTACAAACAACTTAATAGATAGTCTAAACCGAATTTAACAAAAATTAATATATCAGTAGAAATTGGCCATGGGAAATTAGCTAAAGAGGCTTTCCTAGGACAAATAATCTGAAATAATCCTTGTCAGGAAGCAGTGGAAATCCCAATGCTTAGTTCTAATATAAATCACATATAAATTTGAAAATTTATTTTTGTTTATTATTAGGTTTTGTGATTTTTCATTGTTTAAAATAGCTGTTCCTTGTAAGATTCCAATGATTATTACAAGCCTATATTTTATTATTGTATTTAATAAGCAAGCTCACATCCTATTTTCATCTGGTACATCCTTTACATATTTCTAAGTTTCCAAATATATCTTAGTTACATTCCCCTGAGTTTTCAAGATTCCAGTTTTCACCCCCTAAGACATTTCACTCTGTATTTCACTCAAGCATTTTTATTTAGCACTGTTTTTATTTTTTTAAGATTACTTTTGAAGATTTTAATGGAAAGAAAAACAGAATAACAGGATGTTTTTGATGAGTAGCTTGTATTTATATGTAACAAAAGCAGGGCACCTTAAGAGACTGCCTGGGTATAATTTATATGTTTAGATACACTACTTATAATCTTTGACGTATTAAAAGATAAGTTGATATCTAGTTTATACATGGTGAAGGTATACAATATGATTGAAATTCATTCATTTATAAACTTAAGATAGCACTTATAGTAAAATGCACAGAATGCTCACAATATAATGTAGAAATTCCTAATCCTATTATGTTATATTGCAAAAAACTATAAGTAATGATGCCTAAATAATGAATTGCATTTCAAGTAATTCACAACAAATGCTACATGGGGCCTAGGAAAAATCGCCAACCTTGGCACTCTATACCAGGCAATCTTTCCCTTTAGATGGAGTGAGTAGTCCACGATTTCAATAAATGAACAGAGATGATGATGGCTGCAGAAAAGAGAGCTTTTGAGGGGCTGAAGACAGAAGCCTTTTATCAGCTGGAACAGCTCTGTTAACCCCAAAGGACATTCGGTGAGTATCCGCTGAGTCTTCATGTTTGAACTCAAGAGCTACTACCAGGTCAGGGAGAGCAAAGCAGTTTCCAAGAAATTATAAGCACACTGCACAATTATTATGGCTCATATAGAATCAGTTCCTGCTGACAGGGTGAATATCTTATATAAGTCTGCTTTACTACTGCTTTCTACCTCACTGTGCACATTTGGCCAAGCAGCAGCAAAATGAGCAGAAGCTGGAGCTACCGAGCTTGTTGCTGCCCTTCAGCTGATCCCATTTGGCTGTGCTCACACTGGAACTTGAACAGCTGGGAAACAAATGGTGCCCCGCTTCCCAGACAAGTTCTGCTAATGCAGATCTTCTGATGTGACTTTTTCAATTCCCAGAAAAGCCAGCCCCCCTAGAAAACAGTCATGATGACCTCCCTCTTCACCCTGGTTGATGGCACAAAAAAGTTTCCATGACTTTTGCTTTTAAACATCATATTTTAACAAAATCTTTCAGAAATATGTTATGGGAGGGCAATTTTTCTGTAAGTCCTACAGTGGTTTCTGCTACACTAAAGTTACATGCATACTGGCTAACTATAAAGAAGTCTCAATTCAGAATCTCAAGTTGAAAATTACTTAGCTTTTGGATTATCTACAAAGACTTTCCACTCCCAATTCTAGAAACATTGATAAAGGAGAAGTTCAACATAGCTTTGTTTATGTACCTTTATAAAAATATTCCAGATGTGCACCTGGAACTAAATAATCTCCAAATCTAAGAAGTATTTATATTTTCTCCAGGAAATTTGCATAGAATTATAGAAAGAAATATTCACCCCTCTCAGATTTGTCAGGGACCCACACTGAGTCACAAACCTAGATATGAACTTTTATTTACAGAGGATTTTTAGTAATAGCTATTAAACATTGCTACCATTATCACAACTAATATTCTGCTGTTATTTCCATGAATAAGGGTTTTACTTTTTCATTGTTATGAAAAATCATAAATATTGGCAAAGCTTGAAACTAGTTTTGGTGATGATACAAAACCAAGAGTAAACTTATGAAGTTATGACAATTTGTGTCTCCTTCTTGAATAGAATTAATAAGTTAGTTTTTCTTTACTCAAATTATTTATTGCAGAATGCTCTAGAGTTGTGAGATTGTCAAACTTTTCATTAGCCCTCTTAATATAATAAATTGTAACCAACATTAAATAATTATTACATATAGATCATGTTGTTCAACAAAACATAGAAGAAATAAATTTATTTTCTTCAGTTATGACCCACCCTTAATTTAAGAAAATGAAAATATACAAAAAGGACAATATGAGAAATCTCAACTCAACCAGATTGGCTAAACTTAAGATTCATTACTAGAATCAAAAAATATATATATCTTTACCATAATTTTTTCCTATCCCCCTCAAAACACACTAAAACATGGGATGGTGTTGAAACATATAAATTGCATGATCTCTGAGAATAAGGCCAATTATTTTAAACTAAGTGAAAGAGTGTCATTTATTCTAAGTGTTATATTTGCATTTCTCAAGAGTATACCAGTTTCTTAAGAATTTTTATTTGAATTTAAGACAGATTTATTAAAATTAACTTATTTATGCAAGATGAGTTTTATGGTTCACTTAATTGCAGAGTGCTCTACAGCTGACATCCATTCTCTTACACGAGGAAAATGGAATCTTCAGCCTTGGCTCACTTCAGGGATGATGGTGGTAGCAGTCTTTCGGTTTTATCCCGGCAAGAAACACCACTGGCTTTCTGAGAAGGAAGTGACCTCATAGTCTACATCCTGATATTTGAAATAGATGTAAAGATCTTGAGTGGAAAACCATTCACAATAAACGTTTGTAATAATATGGCTTGAGAGTTTAAGCAGCCAATCAGAAAGACGTACCTTGGATCCAGCAGAACTATAGGTAATTGGAATAAGAAAAACTTTCATGATCATTTTTGTTTCTTTAAAAACTGACATAAGCTATATGTTTCATAGAACTCATGATAATAATAGTCTGATATTGATTAATAATTTGAAATATGAGACCTCACTTCCTGTAGAATTCACACAATTAGAGGAAGTGGGGAATTGAATCTGCTGACATATAACTAAGGAGTTTTTCTTATCAGGTATTCAACTAAAAAAGTTGCCTTTACTTCTGGAAAACTCAACTCAAGACACAAGGCTTACCAAGCTGCCCCTCCCCCTCTTCCTGCCATATACACAAGGTACTAATTACATCAATACCTTTCAACTCTCTAAGCCAATGTATGATGTATATTTCCTTTCCCCATATTTAAAATAAAAAGGGGGACATAGATAGAGTTTAAAACTTTGTCCAAGTTCACACAGATCATAATTGCAAACAGGTTTGGAACCAGGCTCACTGATTCTGCTGCCCATTTCCCTGATGTCTATACTTCTCCACACATGTCTCAAGTAATAGGCTGCTAAAAGGCATTGTGAATAGAGGTACTGATAAGTGTACATGCCATGAATCTATTCTGGGTTAGAGACATTGATCTGATATATCAGCTATTGGTGGGTTATTGATTGCTGGTATAAGCACAGGATTGTGTATTGAGAACTTGTTTTTGAGTGTGTATTTTCCATGTTGAATAATAGGAGCAGAGTTCATTTCAGGGTACTTATATCTCTGTATGTTACATATGTGTATGTATGTATATATATATATGTATGTGTATGTATGTATATATATATATATGTCCATGTATGTGTGTACATATATGTGTGTGTATTTATGTGTGTATGTATGTCTCATCTGTTCTTTTGTTTTCTCAATAGAACAATTAAAGCCTAAACTGAGTGTCATCTCAAATACAAAGACTGTCACCATGATCAGCATATCGTGGTGTGCTGTGCCATCAGTAGTACATAAGACTGTTTTTTAGAACACAGTTGTTTCTATGACTGTGCCTGTAAGTGAAGATCTAGCACAGAAAAGAAATGTAAGCAGTAAAAATTCCTAATGAAGCATCAACTGTATTTCCCCTTCCAGAGCCCTTTTTAAATTACAGATCCTGTTTTAGCATTAATGTATTGATAGTGCCACCATATAATAATGATGAGCAGCCACTAAGGAATAATGCCTGTGATAAATGGGTAGTTTATTAAATGCCTAGTAATAAGATTAATTTGTTCCCTTCTTGCCCAAGAGATACTTAAAGTAATTGCATCTTTGCAACCTGCACTGTCATCATTTTCTGTTTTGATGATGTCATGGGACTTTTTTGCAAGCTAGAATATGCTCTGTAGTTTCACCTGTATCTTCCTTACTATTAAATTACTTTTTAAAGCTACTTACTGGTCATAAATTAGGTAATATTCTATGTTCTCTCCATGATAAAAAGAGAAATCTGCATGGAATTGGTCCCACTGGCTAGATCTCTCTACAGTGAGCTTTTAATTCTCTGCAAAATTATGAACAAAAGGGACCTGCAGTCAGAGACTTTAAACATACTGGTAAAAGTGGAGAGTGGTTGGTTAACTGTACATTTAAAAGCTATGTCTGACTCCATGAAGCACATGAATTGCTATAAGAAAGTCAGTAGCAGGCCTAATAGCTTTGTTTCTAAAGGTCCATTTCCCTTAGTCTCTAAAGTGTATCACAGTTGTAGCAGAGTTAAGACTGTACATATAAGAGATTTCTGGAGAAATTTGAGGGGTGCCTTGAATATGGTTAATGCCATTGCAGCAAGATGTGGTTGGGGACTAGTGCTCTAAACCCTTTTTAAAAAGAAGAAAAAAACAAACATTACATTAAAATATTTCAAAAATTTGAAATAAAATGTCACTTTGTTTTCAAACATATTCTCCTAAACTAGAGTCCTCAATTTTAACCACCTATTTTTATTTTAAACCATAATGAAAAGAATCTCAAACTTTGTCAGAAGCAAATTGCCATTACCAGCCAGTGAGATTCTGAACTGAATAATTTAAAGGATGCAACAGATGTTCTTCACCGTTATTCAGTGTAGAGTAAGAAATCCCCATACAATTCAGATCCTCAAATTAGTTTCCCAGTGTGACCCACAGATTCACTAAATACACTGCTTATTATCATCAGAGTTCTTGATTATTATTATCAGATTATTATCATTGAATATTATAATTATTCTTTGCGTGTCTCTCTGCACAGCCTTATTACATTGAACAATGTTAAATCTTATGTAGATCAGCTGACGGTGAAGTTGTTAGAAGTGTATTTATCCTTTAACAATTTTCATCTTAAAATGATGTGTTTAAAAGAATTAGAATGTACCTTCTTAAATTTTTTTGAAACATGAAAAATATATCTAGAGGTTTAGTTTGTCAGTGCCTGTCTTTGGGACATATGATGAGTAAGAGATTATTTGATATTACACAAGAATTGTGAATTGTTGTCTTCAAATTTAATAAACGGTCATTATTTTTATGTGTTCTAAGTATGTTCCAAATAACAGAAAGCAAAGAAGCTGTTCCAATTTTCTTCAGACACTTGAGGACAGACTGGGCCACTGGTCCCTAGTGGCATCAAATGGTTGCTGCACAATTCAGAATAAGTATCAACAGACTGACAGTGGACATGTTAGGAAACATTGCTTCAAAAATAACAGATTCTAGGCTGTTCTCTGCTCAGCCCATCACAGCTAAAATTATTCAAAACCTGATTCATAAATCAGTTTGTAGATAGACATCAATGTGAGGACAATCAAATTATTCATAAAAAACATAACTAAATAATTGTTCTAATCTCAAGTCAACATCATCATTTACACTAAATCAAATAAATCATGCTCAGTTACTCAGAAATTTTCCAGATGTTACCCTCAAGATGCCTATGAGTTGCTAATGAAAAGCATAGCCAAAGTTTTGGAATAATATATGCAGAAGTACAATGAAAATTAAACTCTTCATCAACAAAGGACTTGAGTTCTGTTTTCTACCCTGAATATCTCCCTTCCCTCTTGGAACTTTAAAGCATATAAGTAAGAATCCAACAAAGAAACATTGTTTAAGTTAGTGGAATGCTTCTGTTTGTTTGAAAATGCCATATGTTCAAAGCATAGTCTCTGCTTCATTTATTTGCACGAAAAATTCTTGAAAACAAAGGTAGTGAAATATGTGGTTGGTTCCACCAGATAGATCTCCATGCAGTTCTTTATTCTCTGCTAAACTGGGGAGGAAAAGGATTTAAACTCATACGCTCTTAACATCCTGTGGAGACTATAATTGCTTACCTGTCTGTACATTTAAGAACTGTATCTGACTGACTGACATACGGGGATTGCTGAGATCACAGGCAGGCTTAAAGAAGCTAGATCCTAAAGACGTGTTTTCTAAACTCTAAGTCGCTGCCGTCTTGCATCTATCAGTGACACCTATTGGGCAGATGGACAAGCTTTCGGTGGACCCCGTTTGCCTTGTATGTGAGGGGCAAACACTTTACCCTTAAAACACTGCTCTCCTACATTCACCAAACTCATTGCAACAGCTTGATGAACATAGCAAGAGGTTTCTCTATGGGTAACTGTACAGCTGCCATGCGCAGTGCTGTTCACATTCATCTCAGTCCCTGAATACTCTATACCCTTAGGAGACTTCCCCAAACTAAAGGAGGTGAATTGTTCAGTGATTAGACTACAGACGCTGAAAACACAAACAAACAAAAAACAGAGACAAGCCTAGGAAGCTTGGTAATTTTGACTTATTTCCCAAGTACTGATTTGGGAAACTTAATTATGCATCTGCAGGATGCACAGACCCAAATTCGTTACCAAGTACACACCTCAAACCAAACCTCGACCCAAGTCCAGTTGACTCTTTCCTGAGCTGTTTAACTAGGAACTAGGAATGTAATGTGCAGAAAAGAAAGGCGACAGCGCGGTGACTCTCCCCAGTTCTTTGCCGGTCCTGCTGAGAACAAAGGCTGCAAACTCTCAGAAACCACCCCACCCCTGTGAGCACCCTGGCTGGACTGGAACCAGACCAACAGGAGGTGGCATTCATACTGCAGTTCTTCAGCTTCCACGCTCTGTCTGCCTAGCCCTACCACACCCCTTTCTCAGGTGCCCAACCCTGCCTGCCTTTTATCCACTCCCTGTCTTCCAAAGAAAGTGGAATACCGTGCCTGGAAGAGACTATGCTGCGCTGCTCCGCTTTAGCTAGAGCTCGCTTCGCAGTTATAGAAGGCTCTTCAAAAAGCAAAAAGAACTAAAACTTTCTGTTTTGCGGAGAGAAGGTGAAAGAAAAAGGATAAAATGTTTTTCACCGTCTCTCTGGTCGTCTTATTCAGTACAGTTTTCCAACTCTCTGTGGTGTTCCCACCCTGTTGCAGATTGCCCCTTACCGCCCCAGAGTCCCAAATCCCTTGTCTTCCGCTGGGTGGACAGTACCCATGCCCTGACTCACCGCTGACCACCCGTCGGGCAAAGGCTCCCTGGCCACAGAGCAGCGCAACTCCCAGCAGCAGCGAGACCATGCGGATCATGGTGGCGAGGCTTCTGCAGCAGGTGTCCAGTGGAGCAAAGGCGGCGTTCTCCCGCAGCACAGTCACTGGAGGCTCTAACCAGCAGCCTCCTCGCTTTCCTGCTGGGTACTACTCCCTCCTTCCCAGCACTGCAGCTAGGATCCCTGTAAGCATCGCCTTCAGCGGGGACCTGCTGCCAAGCTGCCCCGTGCAGCACTGGACTGGAGCGCAGGAGTCTGTGGGCGTGTGTCTGGGGGCAGGGGAGAGCCAGAGCGTTAGGGATTCCTGTGTCTGTCTCTATTGCAAAGGTGAACCAGGTTGCCTAGCGCAGAGCTAAGCAGCCTTCTTAACTTCCCTCTCAGGTCCCTGTATCCTAAGGGGCTGAGCGGGTGTTCCGTGGTCCTGGCTCGGGCAGCAGCAACAGCAGCTCTGTGCTGGCTGCAGCGTCTTATATACACACAGAGACTGGGGTTCCAACCCCTAGCTACTAATCATTTTAACTACTTCGTCTCTCCTGCCAAGCGAAGCATCTGGCCCCTCCCCTAAAAACTGGATCCACTTTGAAAAGAGTGCAGTCAGCAGTCCCTCCTCCTCCACTCCCCTAATCCCCACCCCTTTCCCATTTGCCAACAGACTTCAATACTCATTTGTGTAAAATGTGACAGCTTTGCTATTAAACTCTGGCAAAAGTTGGCTCCATTTGGTTTTCTCAAAGATAAATGTCCACGGGGATGCCAAGTTGCAGGGCCTTTCTCTTTTTCTGCAAAATTGCTTGATCATATGTATGGTGAGATGCAGGGGCGCTAGCCACTATTTAAGATGGATTGGCAGAGTGGGAGCCAAACCCTGCTCAGTGAATTATATAATGTGGCAGCTTTTCCCCCACCTAGCTTCTGCAAACAGATTATTTTCAAACAGGTTGCTTGACTAAATTGCCACAGAAGCAAATTGAAAAGAATCTTGGAAACAAGTTTTCTCTCAACTGATTTCAATCTCAGTATTCACAACTCCAGGGGGAAAAAATAATCAAGACAAAATAAATATACTGAATTGTTGGGAAGTTCATGGATGTAAAATGAATGTATTTCTTTGGATTCTTCTATCAGTGCTATATGGTTTCCATTAGATGTAAGTCTCAGTTTAAGGAATATACCTTTCCAAACCTCCTGATCCCCTCTTCTCTAACAGGTCAATGACTGGTTACCTCTTTCGTGGAGTCCAGGGAAGTTCATGAGAGTTCTCATAACACACACACACACACACACATATATACACTAATATCTGAATATGAATAAACAGAAAAAGGAACACCGATGATTATAATCAGGTTCTCAAAATAAGGTTCAGTAGAATTAACATTTTTTATTATGTTGCTTTTTATCATAATTACCGATTTTTTTAAAGCTTTGTTTTTTCATGCATACGTGTGTGTGTGTGTGTGTGTGTGTGTGTGTGTGTGTGTGTGTGTGTGTGTGTGATTACGTATGTGAAGGCTCAAAGTTGTGATCAGGAAGCTCCCTTAATTTTTTTCCATCTTATTCACTGATGCAGGGTCTCACATTGAAACCCAGATCCTGTCCACACGACCTGTCTCCTTAGCCTGCTTGCTTAGGGGTCCCCATCTCCACCTTCAGAGGCTGGATCATAAGAGAGACATAGCATCCACCTGACACTTATGTGAGTTTGGGGAATCTTAACTCTTACCCTTCTGCTTAAGTGGCAAGTGCTTTAACTGTTGAGCCACTTCATCAGGACTCGTTATGTTGCTTAAATACAGCAAGATTTGTTAAATCGGATCATTCTCTGTTTTAATGGGCAACACTTTCCCCCTCGGTTTTCATTTGAAATAAGGACACTATCTGTTGGATTTTTTTTTTTTTTTTTTTTTTTTTTTTTTGGCAAAGAACAGTATGTACTACCACAATCAGAACCAGTTTCACAGAATCAGACATTTTTGCAGTTGGGAGGTCCTTACCTCCTAACTCTGCTATACTAATGAAAACAGAATTATAAGATAATTATGATGTATATGTATAATTATATATTGTAAGGTATTACTTTGTTATTCTGTTTATTGACTGTGAATATACTCTCTTATTGTAGGACAACGGGCAATTGATAAATGTTGGTTTGATAGAGGTTCTATTGTTTTTATCACTCGTTCACGTCCTCAAGGAGGAGAGGCTATTGGGATTTTGAACAGAAGATAAAAAATTTAAAAAAAATCCAAAGTCATGGAGTTGTAGCGTGCCCCTGGAAATCATCTCAGTGGAATTACTGTCTGCAGCTTTGATCAAGGAGATGCCTGACACAGGCACACAGTTTAGCATGAAGAGAGGATCAGGCCCTTAGTTTCTACCTACCCTTGCAGTACTATGCAGTACTATGGATTGTAGTTTGGTTATCATTGACTACACAGCTAATACCCACATATAACTGAACCCATGCTATAATTATCTTCCATGAATGAATGAAAACAGCCCTAAAGTTAACAAGTGAACTGTCACTTAGAACTGCTGGGTGACCAGTTTCTTTAAGAGAGTGACACTGGGCATATCAACCACTCCAGTACAGGCCTCATGTTCATAAGTAGTTGACCACCATATAAGAGAATTCACAGATTTTATTGTGTGTTTTTATTTGATTACAGTTGGGTGTTTACTTTTATCATTTTGGGTATGTTTTATTTCATTTTTTTTTGATTCAGGGTAGCTGCGTTGCTGTATTTGGTTGTGGTTTTTTAAGAAATAAGTTAAAATTGGGTAGATAGGGAGGCTTTTGAGGGACTTGGGGCAGGTGATGAATATGATTAAAATACATTTAAATTTAAGCTTTGTTTTAAATAATAAAAATAAGGTAACAAAAATCTATCCCATAGACAAGTATGGTTGCTCATGCCAATAATTCCAAAATCCTGGGAGATCTATGGGAAACAGGAGCCTTCCCATAAGGTGAGGCCAGCCTGAGCAGAGTAGTAGAACCCATTTCAAAAAAAAAAAAATAAAAACTTGCAACAGAAAGGTTACACAGTTACTGGAGTTGGTAGAAAGCACAAATTATTTTTAAAGAATTTTGTTAGCAAACGGTGTTCACTCACTTCCTCTATAGATACACATAAGGGACAGTAAAAGAATGGAATTTTCATGGCAAACATCGTTTAGTTCCTACTTACCCAAACAAAACTGGATATCTAAGTACTAGGTTTGTATCGATAATCAGATTAAGGGCTTCTTTGAGAGCAAGCCAGAAGAAGAGTATTTGAGGAACTGTTTGTATCCACGAAGAGCTGGGTCTGGTGAGCTGCAACAAGGTGTGAATAACAATCAAGAGAGAGTCATGAGGTCTGGAAAAATAGAGCGATGGTGTGAAAGTGGAAGGGGAACTTCAGGGGTGAGAGGTCATCTGGAAACAGTAGGAGACAAGAGAAAAGAAGAGACTATGATCCCACCTTACGCATGAATGAAAATCTCCTAATGAAATCAGTTGTTTTCTGTAAAATTAATATATGCCAACAATGAACTTAAATCTCTTTCCAAATGGTGGAACTTCAAATGAGAACTGAAAAGTGAGTGGAGTGAAACCTCCAACACGGACCCAACAGCCGGAATGCAGCTTTCTCTTGAAACTCAAAAATAAAAACTCAAAAAGTGTAGTCCCAGCCGGGCGGTGGTGGCGCACGCCTTTAATCCCAGCACTCGGGAGGCAGAGGCAGGCGGATCTCTGTGAGTTCGAGACCAGCCTGGTCTACAAGAGCTAGTTCCAGGACAGGCTCCAAAGCTACAGAGAAACCCTGTCTCGAAAAACCAAAAAAAGAAAAAAAAAAAAAAGTGTAGTCCCAGAGTTATCTCACCATGCTTCAGTGGCTTAGGAGAGTCATAACACTATTTTCATTCAAGTGTGACAAAATGAGTAAATTAGATGATATTGGGTTTGGTAACACCACAATTTTATCAATAAAGTTATCATAGCTCCTTTTGGAGACGACAATGATCCTCTTTCTTATCTGGAGCCCATATGAGCGAACCCTGCTGTGACAGAAGCAGAAGTGACTGTGTACACTTGTCCTGTGCAAAAGCCACTGACTCTGAACGAATGTCTAGAGTTCAGGTTATCTGCAGATAAGCTAATGGGTCAGATGCTCAGGGCGAGGGCACAACTGAAAGTGAATGGGGAGAGGAGTAATTCATGCACTCATGAAATTCCAGAAGTATTTGCTTTTATAGGGCAATCTAGCAGGGCTCGAGTGTTCACAGTGATGCCCAGAAATGTAATGAAGAATTGCACAAGCAAGAGGATGCGTTTCTATCCCTTTAAGTTTAGTAATCATTAACTGTGTTCTAAATTATGACCATTCAGGTAATACTTTTTTGAAAAGTATGGATGTCTACTAATGGAACATTTTGCATTAGATCTGAAGAACTGGTCAATTTCAATTAAAGTCAACTTTAATTAAATATTCTTTTAGTAGCTCCTGGTAGGTCAACCCTTCTCCAATGCATAACCCCACTTTCAGGCATATATAGAAACACATTAGAAACAATGGTTTATTTAAATAGAAGGTGAGCATAAAGTTGAGTGAAGCAGAAGGTGGGAGTGGATCTGGGAGAAATTAGCATAGTAAATATGATCAAAATACATGCATGAGGTTTTCAAGATTTAATACAGCTGCAAAAATAAAATAAATAAAACTACTCAATAATGGTACTGTTATAAATCCAGAATGAATCAAAGTTTTTACTCTAATTCTCTTATTACCAAATTTAATTTTAATATACATTAACACAATAAAAGTGAAAAATCAAAGCAAGAAGGCAAAAATTACCTCTGCCTTAGCTGTCTAGTTTTATTAGGTACATAATTGACAAGTTCCTTCATTATGATCAAACCTCCCTCCAATTCCCTCTAGTGTCTTTTACCCCATTGCAATCCCAACTTTATTTCCTCTTTATAATCTATTCTTTTGTTATTAACAATGCTCTGAATCCAGTCAGTTCTTTCTCTGTATGGTTGCGACTGGAGCATGAGCAAACTATAAGTTGCCACATTCACAAAGGAAATGGGTTTCCTTCCCTCAGTAGCTATCAGCCATCAATACCTCCTGTCACGGGAGTGGGACAGTTGTGTCTTTCCTTATCCATGCTGGAATTCTGATTGGCTTGATATTGGACGAGTAACCACATCTGCTGTGGGTTTCTGCACGTATGTAACTCTCAAAGTAACAAAAAGTATACAACAATCAAGTGCAAAGACACAAGTGAATGAAAAGCATCTTTGTTATTGTTTAAATGCTGTAAATAAACAGGAATCTCCCAGAAACAGTTGTATTTGAATTATTCTGAGGGTGAACTGTGCAATGCTTGAAAGATTTTTTTTTAAAATGTAGCAGTACATTAGCTACAAAATAAGAGAGGGCAGGAGACAGAGAGAGATTGCAAAGTTGGGGTTGGAAGGGAGGGAGAAAGAGAGGATATAATCTTACTGGAAGAAAAATAAACCTAATTCTTTAGACATTATCTTATTCAAATGCCTCTACCTGCTGTTTGGTTTTTACTTTAAGAGAGAGAACGAGTTGCAAAAGTTTTGTTCGTCCCACGGCCAGGTGTTCTTTCTACCTTTGAAATGCTGCTACTCTATTTTACAAATTGTTCTAATTTTAAACATTGCTCCCTGCCAGAATGTTGTATGATGTCTGCACTAATTTTCTAAATGTATGTAGTCTTTGTTTCTAAGAAAAGTAAAGTTAATTTTTAAATACCATTAAATTTATAGAGATAGTCTCTCTACATTTAATCATTATTAACCCCAAGAGCAATTTCTATTATGTGCATTCCTTAAAAAAATTAAATTAAATTAAAAATAAAAGTCAAATGGCTTCATACTCAAAGTATCTGGGAAATACCAGGATCGATTACTTCTGAACTCTGCAGCTTTCCAATGCTATTTCCTCAGTCAGGAAAGCCGATTACTTTCATGCCTCCTTCCATTTTTCTTCACCCTTTCTCCAGCTTGTTCTCCCTACTTCCCTCTTCTTTCCCTTCATTTCTCTCTTCCTTTCTCTTTCACACTCTCCTTCTAGAAGAAGAACAGTACAAAGTCATAATGAATGGGCACCATCTTACTAGAGTTCCAAACTTACCAATAACTCAACGTCTTATGGCTATTTCTGTGGCATCAAGTCATCACCTCACCAAACACCAGATAAACAGGCAGCCCAAACAAAGCAAAAGTAAGCTGAGCACCAGGCTGAGGGAAAGATAACCCAAACAAGAGACTATAAAACTTTAATGAATATTTGAAATCTCTGACTCTTTTTGTAAGAAAAAAATAGGAAAGGGGCAAATGGAAGTGTAATAGCTAAGGACCTAGGAAAGCATAAATTATGTATTTGTGATGCTTCCCGATAATCAATGTGTGCTCACAAATATCAAGCAACTAAAAAGTGATCATTCTCATGCTAACTATAATAGCAAATAAATTGGATTGTCTGGCTTGAACATAAAGTTCAAGGGGAATTTGTGGAGAAAATACAAAGGTATCTGTAGGAAACGTCAATTTGCATATCCTTCTGGTGCCCCACCTGTCACTTTGCTGCAGTTTCAGAATGGGTTTCAGTAAGTAAACAGCTCACATGCCAGCCCATGTGTACAGTACAGCACAGCAAAGTGGAAATGTTGGAAATAATAAGGAGCATGTTGTCAGAGAGGTGGATATTCTGCCATCCACAGAAATGCTTTCAGAATAAAGCTGAATAAAAAAGAAAAAAAGAATAAAATTAAGTGTATCCCTATTGCCAAAATTTTTATACCAGAGAAGAAGCTACATAAGGGATTAATGTTATAGTATTTACTTACGAAGGGTAGATATAAAATAAAGTAGTCTTGATTTATAATAGCTTTAAAGACCGTCAGCGGAATAAGAGTTCATCGTGGATATTTTAGCCAAGTACTTTTCTAATGAGAGGAAATCATTTAACCTGATACTAAAATATCTGAAATAACTTTTAAGATTTTAAATATTTATAAAGTTAAATAGTACAACAAAACATACACCAAGTTCTTACCAAACAAGCATATGTATTGTTGCCTCGGCTCATCTCCAGGGGAACTCATTACTATGAGACTGGAAAAGACTTCTGTGAAGCTGGAGGGATCACTCAGTGGGTGAAAGCACTTTTTATGCAAACATAAGGCCTTAGCCCACATGCCCAGGACCCACATAAAAAAGGTTGGGCATGGCTGAACGTACCTGTTACCTTAGCACTGGGGAGGACAGAGACAAGCAGACCGACAGAGATCTCCAACTGCATAGCCAACCAGCGATAGCTGAAGTTTTAAGATCATTTTGGTTCACTCTGTGACCCTGTCTCAAAGACAATAAGGTGGTAAAAGAAGAGACCTAATGTCTCTGACCTCTTCATTCATTCACGTTGGTATGCAGATGCACACACACACACACACACACACACACACAGAGAGAGAGAGAGAGAGAGAGAGAGAGAGAGAGAGAGAGAGAGAGAGAGAGAGAGAGAGAGAGAGAGAGAGAGAGAGAGAACACATTCACATTCATCTGGTCACAAGTACCATATAGAGTCTGCCTTTAGAAAAGCATTTGAACACATCATTCCCTGTGGCAGGTGATTGCTAACCAGTTCAAAGAATGAGATGATGCTTAGCAGTCCTAGAAATCACCAGGAATAATTTATGTAGATATGATCGTTTGCAATTCCAAGAGCTCACTGGGATTATGCCCCAGTCTTTTCCAGCCTCTCATCATCCTATCTATGTCAAATGCATTGTTTTGTCTAAAATACAACTTTTTTCAAAAATACTTAGGGTTTTAATTTCCTGCCTTTCCCCAATGTTAGTATAAGAATGATTAGAAAAACAACACTATGGAGCTGGAGATACAGCTCAGTTGGTAAAGCATCTGTGGGGCAGACATCAAGTCCTGGTTTATTTCCTAACTCTTACCAGCTGTGTGGTGAAGCACACCTGTAACCGCAGCACTACAGAGATGAAGGCAGGGGCGTCAAATCAAGCTTCAGGTTTTTTTTTTAAGATCTCTTTTTTTATTTGTTTTACTTCTGTATGAGTGCCTGTATGTGTTTATATGTAGACATTCATGCCAAGTTTCCTAAGGACAGAGAGATCATAGGATTCCCTAAAATGGGAGTTATACAAAGTTGTAAGTTGCCATGATGGGTTTTTGGAATAGAACCTAATTTGTCTGCAAGAGAAGTAAGTGCTCTGTTCTTCTGAGACATGTTTCCAACCCCCTCCAGCCACACACACACACACACACACACACACACACACACACACACACACAATTTAAAGTCCTTTTTATTTTTGTAATATTTATATTGTGTTGATGTATTTGTGTCCGTATGAGTATGTGCATGTGAAAGAAACTGCCCACAGTAGCCGAAGATATTGACTCTTCTGGAGCAGGCATTATAGTAATTATTTATAATCCAACATGGGTGTTGGGAGCTGAACTTGCGTTCTTTGAAAGAGCAGTAAGTCATATTAAAAATTTAGTTAGGTCTCCAGTCCCTTGAGGTTCTATTTTTAATGTGCACAATTTTGTGTGCTTTTAATTAGTAATTTTTTCAATAGAATAAATAGAGAATTTCTCTGTCCTTCATTCAAGCCTTCTAAAATCTAAATCTCTTTATCTTTCTACCTGTATTTACATTGCCTGCTTGTATAAATTAGCCAATATGACCATCTGACCACATTTCACTGTGTTTTTCTTAACCGCCATTGTAAAATTTTCCTACATTTGCAGTGTCTGTTTCCCTTGTTCTAACAACCTCAAACACCAGCCTTTCTTTCCACAACAAAATAAAACATCTCAAAACAGACTCCTTCCTTCCCCTCCTTAAGTGGAAAACTCCCAGCTCACCAGTCCTTAAATTAACCCTAGAAAGTGTAACTCCATCAACTATCTGCACACATATGTTTTATCTTCTTATCTAAAGGGTAAAATGAACCAAAGTGTGAGCTATGACAAACAAACTAGTATTACTGTATTTACTGAAGTTTCTTCTCAGAGCTTTCAGAGGAAGCCTTGCTCCCTCCCTTCTTACCTTACAGTATCTTTGTTAGTAACTCAACCAGCACCCAGACATCATTAAGCACATTAAGCACACCTCTGGGCTTCAAAGAGAAAGAGGTGTACAATATTTTTTCTGGTTCTCCTTTCCACTGTGTGGCCTTCATTTATCATGGTACTGGAAAAATGTTGTGAACAACACTGAGTTCACAAGTAAATGAGAGCAGAGCATTCAAATGAAAGCAGCATATATGCATTTTCACATCGAGTAGTTTAACTTTTTATTAAATGTCTTTATTGATTTTTATTGAGCTCTACATTTTTCTCTGCTCCCCTCCCTGCCTCTCCCCTCCCTGCCTCTCCCTTTCCCCTTCAACCCTCCCCCAGGGTCTTCATGCTTCCAAATTACTCAGGCAATCTTGTCTTTTTCTACTTCCCATGTAGATCTATGTAAGTCTCTCTTTGTGTTCTCATTGTTGTCTAAGTTCTCTGGGATTGTGATTTATAGGCTGGTTTTATTTGCCTTATGTTTAAAATCCACCTATAGTGAGTACATGTGATAACTGTCTTTCTCTGTCTGGGTTACCTCACTCAAAATAATGTTTTTTAGTTCCATTAATTTTCCTTCAAAATTCAAGCTGTCATTATTTTTCTGCTGTGTAGTACTCCATTGTGTAAATGTACCACATTTTCCTTATCCATTCTTCAGTCGAGGGGCGTTTAGGTTGTTTCCAGGTTCTGGCTATGACAAACAAAGCTGATATGAACATAGTTGAGCACATGTCCTTGTGGCACGATTAAGCATCCCTTGGAGATATACCCAAAAGTGATTATACTGGGTCTTAAGGAAGGTTGTTTCCTAATTTTCTGAGAAATCAAAGTTAAAAATAATAAACTGCATGGTCTTCCATTAAAGAGCAGTCCACTTAGCAGGCTACATTTTTAGATAAAAACTGTCTCTTACATTCTCGGTAGCTACCAATTGCCAATAGTCCAACAACTAGGGATGGGACTTTGTGTCTGACTGCCTTCTCCATGCTGGGATCTTGTTTGAGCTTGAATAGGTCTTATGAATGCTGTCACAGCCATTGTAAGTTCACATATTCAACTGTGTATAAGACAATGCTTTATTGGTACAAATCTATATTAGTTGCTTTTCTATTGTTGTGACAAAAAAAGACCCTGACCAGGGCATTTTAAAGAAAGAAATGTTTATTGTAGGCAGTGGCTGCATGTTCATTCCCATCTGCCCAGATGCAAAATAATCACACAAAACTATATTAATTAAGACACTGCTTGGCCTATTAGCTTGGTTTTCTTATTCACTAACTCTTACACCTTAAATTACCCCATTTCTATTATTTTGTATTTTACCGTGGTTCCCGGTCAGGTGCTGGGGCGTCTGTCTCCTTTGGCAGCAAGAGGCATCTCTTTGACTCTGCCTACTATCTCACTACATCTCGGTTTGGATTTTCCACCAGACTTCACTCTGTTAAGCCATTGGCTGAAAGCAGCTTCTTTATTAACCAGGGGTAATAAAACATACTCACAGCATATACAGGTGAATCCCACAGTTTATCTCGGGCTTACAGTTCCATAGGGATAAGAGCTCTTTACCATCACAGCAGTGAGGTGTAGCAGTAAGTACCTGACGTGGAGAGAGCTCACACCTCAAACAGCAAGCAAGAAACAGTGACCACGCAAAGGGATGCAAGTCCATACACTCTTAAAGACCACCTCTAGTGACTTAATTCCACCAACAAGGCCACACCCTCTATAACTCCTCAAACAGAGTCACCAACTGGGCACAAAGTATTCAAATGCCAGAGACTGAGGAATATATTTCATCTGAACCACCACATCATCCAGTGCCTGTGGCGATCATATTCTTTCAGAGCTCTCTTCCTCAATGATGAGACTGAATATTCCATACTCCCTTATTTTCTGCACCTTAGCCATTTGTGAGTCTGTGTTACATTCATAAGCAGCAAATAGAATCTTCTCTTGTGAAAGTGGAGAGGTGCATTGATCTATGGGTGCAGAGATGAGTTATTAGGAGTCATTTTAATATTATGTCCACTTAGAAGAATAATAGAGTCAATGAACTATCTAAATATGTTTTTGGCCTGATAATTGAGCAAAGTATTATAAGTTTCATATTGTAGAACAGGATATAAATTCAGGAACTTTTTTTTTAAAAAAAGACACTATGTTGTTGGGGTAGGATAAAAGAGATGGAAAGAGTTTTGGGGAAGACATATAATCAAAATATGTGGTATGAAATTCTCAAATAACTAATAAAAATAGATTAAAAATAAATCATAGTATTAGGCATGCTCACATGGAGGATCTCAAATCCAATCAAAAGATTGTTTGGTTACCCTCACAAGCAGTGTGTGGAGCAGAGTTGGACTTAGATTACCAGGACACCTATTCAAGCACTTTGGAAAGTACTACAGAGCAGAGAAGGGTAAATGTGATGACACATGATGAAACTAAGGGGATCAAAAGGGAGAATACTTGCCCAACTTTATCTAAGTTATTCTACCAAATGATGCTGAGACAAAAGCACAATATTTTCTATTTTGGATATTAAAAAAAACCTGAGCTCATCAAACAAACAGCCTACTGAGACAATGTTGTGTGATTTGGAACCAATTTTATACTTTGAAGAAGAGAATGGAGAGAGAGAGACAAAGAGACAAAAAGAGAGAGATTAAGAACTAATAAAGTCTTCAAAGTCATGAAAAAGATAGTCTAAATAGACTCACAGACTTAAAGTAATATAAGATTAGCTATAGTCATGAACCCAAAACTACCACCTTGATAGTCAATGACCTGATGCAAGACTACTTCTAGACCATTTCTGGAAAGTCTTGAGCATTCAGTGGAAGGTCTAGCTGGAGAAGAGATGCATTTAAATTAAGTCAAATGGAAGCACTGTGTGCCAGATCACGAAGTTAGCATACAATTGATGGCTAGCAGCCATCGAAGCAATTTCTGCTGAGTAGGATATAAAATGAAATGGGTTACTGCAGGTCACTCTCCAAGCAGTTTCATTTTGTGATGTTGGATCCAAAACACTGAGCACTTTAGTAGGCTGGCAAGGACTGCAGCGGTCATTTACCTTGTCAGAAATCTTTATTAAAAGTATGACTACTTTATTATAACACAGATTATGATATTCTTAAACTTAAAAGCTGAGTCATTTTTTTCAAAAGTAAGCTACAGGATATGCCTTTCCCCCAGCCAGAAAACCTTTGGTCTATAATATGTCCTGTCTTAAGGCTGTGCTAGGGCAATGGTGGTATAGAACTTGTGAGAGTAACCAACCAATGTCTGATTTGACTTAAGGCCCACTCCATGAGAAGGAACCCATGCCCAAAATTGTTTGGCTGACTAAGGACTACAGACTAGATATCTGAGAGACCTATAGTAAAACCAAATATTACTGCTATAAAAAAGTAAAAACTAAAATTAAAATGACTTTTAATAGTCATAGCCAGACATTACACAGATAGACAGACCTTGGAATGCAAAGCTCTAAATGGGAGGTCTCCATTAAATTCCTCCATTCAGGACTCAGTGAACCCTGAGGAAGAAGAAGGCCAGAAGAGTATAAGATCCACAGGTGATGGAAGATACAAGAAGAACAAGGCCCTCTGAAATAATTGAGAAAGGTTCATATGAACTCACGGAGAATGAAGCAGTAAGGACAGAATCTACACATGTCTGGACCAAGACCTCTGCATATATATATTATAGCTATTAGTTAATATTTTATGGAACTCCTAAGTGTGTGACCGAGTAGGTTTATGATTCTTGTGCCTGCTTTTCCTTCTGTTAGGTCACCTTGTCCAGCCTTGTGGTGATGTTTTCTGTTTTATCTTTTATTGTATTTTGTCATGTTTGATTGTTATCTCCTAGAATCCTGATTTTTCTAATGAAAGACAAAAAAGTATTAGAATTGATATCAAAAGTCTTGTTAGCACTTCAAATATATGTTACATAGTGAACAGTTGTAAATTTCTTTAGGACTCCAGTGACCCTAATTATTAAGTGCCTATATTAACCCCTACATTAAACTTTTATAGCAAGAATAACACACATGCAACTAATTTGGCCTATTCCATGGGAGAATCCATGCTTTAAATTGTAAGTATGCTTAATACCACATGACAAGGGGGCCATATGCCACAGGAAAAAACTTAATACTGTTGTTTGACCACATTGACGTTGCATCAAATTGTCTTCTAGATATCTATGTTTATACCAATAGACAAAATATCCTCTCAAGCTTAATCAAATAAACTTCTCTTTGAAGTATGTTGCAGTGAATGTAAAATCCCAATGGCTGACAAGGATGCTGAGAATAAGTGACAGCTGATGGCCCAGCCTCAAATAATATGTTCCTCCCATACTCTCAAAGCATCATGGAACATTGCAGAAGAGAGAAGTGTCATGACAAATGCCAGAGGAGGGAGATAAAAAAAAGAGCTGCAAACGACATCCTCTAGGCATGACACGATCGTTGCAATCAGGAAGTCACTGAAGCTCCAGTTATTACATTGCATCTACATAGGGGACTGATCCTGTCAAATATCAGACATGGGCAGGGAAAGATCTCCTCAGCCACTGTTTATTTATAGACTCTGGAAGACTGGGTTACTCTCTTCAGTTGTACACCCACTGCTGAGTCTACCAACCTCCAGTAGGTAGATTCAAACTCCTGGTCACACAGATGGCTCTGGTTAAACTCGGAGAGTCCGCAAACACTCAGGGGCAGAAATATGAGAAAGAGTATTGTAGGAAAGGCAGAAAACAGACAAAAGTAGGAGGAAATTAAGAGATGCTGGACATGAGAGTAAGGGGTATACCTGATAGTCATGTATGAAATTCTTAAAGAACAAAGTTAAACAATAAAAAAGAAAACTTGGAAGAAATAGAAAGATACATTGATATGAAGGGAAAAATAGAAGAAATTAAGAGGAAAGCTTTAATTGGGGAGGAACAAGGGAGGTCAATACAGAAGAAAAGATGGAGGGAAAGGGAGGAATGAAGGTAGGGAGGGAGAAAAGGAAGAGGAGGTGATGAATAGCATTAAAAATGATTGAAAAAGCCTTAAGGAATTATATTTTCTTATATATACCTAAAATTCTATAACACACATATTAATGTATATAATATACAACATATGCATACATATATGCACACATATAAACACACGTGTACAATGAAATTGTGACACTTGGGCTGACAATGCGACCATCCAGAGCTATGCCCCATCTAACAAAAACGTCAACACCAGGCACAAGAAACCTCCTTTCAAGTTGTTGGTCAGGGGAGTCCAAGAGATTGCAAAACAATATAGTCTGTTTCTATTTCCCTTGATTATCATACAGAGGTGGAAAAAAGCCCCTGTTGCTAAATATACCATATAATTTGAGCACTGGATTGATATGCTCTTAACTGGGATCTGATCACAAAGCCTCCTTCTTGAGAACTAACTTTATAGTATCAGGTGCTATGTAAGCTGTCAAAGGAGAAAGGCATTCTACCCATCTATGATGTCTATGAATCATGATGAATAGCACAGCAACATATTCCTAAAGATGTGATAGTAAGTAGTGCTCATGTCTTTGTGGTAACCAAAGCTGTTGGATTTGATTTAAGGCTTAACAGGAGGAAAATCATGGCTGGTACTAGACACCTAAATAACTACCTAGGCCTGTATAGGTAATGGACCTTGGAGGAGAACCTACTACTGCCAATTTAACTAAATCAGCATCATTCCTATATGCATTCTAAATATTTGTCTTAGTTAGAGTTACTATTGCTGTGTCAGAAGACCATGACGAAAAGAAACTTGGGGAAGAAGGGGGTCGTTTCACTCACAGTACCATATAACAGTTCAGCATCAAAAACAGTGGGGACTGTAACTCACACAGGACAGGAACCTGAAGGCAGGAGCTGATGCAGAGGCCGTGGAGGAATGCTGCTTACTGTCTTCTTCTACGTGACTTGCTCGGCCTGCCTTCTTATAGAATCCAGGACCACCAGTCCAGGCATGGCACCACCCACGATGGACCTGACCTTCCCCATCAATTGCTAATTAAGAAAATGCCTTACATCTGGATCGTACTGAGATATTTTCTCAATTGGGGCTTCCTCTTTTCTAAAGTCTCTGGTTTGTGTCAAGTTGACATAAAACTATCCAGTATAATATTTAACCTTATTATAAGGATATCCTTATAATATCCTTAGGACATTATATCCTATACCCACAAATAGGTGTAATTCTCACCCCATCAAAGAACCAAAAAGTGCAACTGGTAAAATAATAAAATTAACTGATGTTGACCTGCAAAGCCTCAAAGGATCCATCAGTGGCTCGATTCCTAAAACTAAGGCTCAGACAAAAGGAGGAGGCAGAAAGAGTGTATGAGCCAGAGGACCATAAAGTCTATCGTGAGACGGCGTCTGCTAGACATGACAGGGAAGCAATGCCCGTGATGCCTTAACATTACAGCTACTTAGAAAAATATCGGAATAAGGATGACACCAGCAGAATAAGGATGACACTAGTAGGTATGCTATCATGCAAAGGAGAAATGTCATGGGTGCTATGATACAGCCTGAGAGGAATCTTAGAGGATTCCAGGAGTCCCACAGTGGGTGAAAGACAGACCTCTCTTGTGTGGAGAGTTTTATTGGGGAAAAGGGAGCAAAGGAGAGGTGAGTGCAGATTAGCCTCATGGGAAAAGAGAGAGAGACAGAGAGACATGAGTCACAAAGACCTGCCTGCCTTTTTCACAGGAGTGGTGGGAATGAGCAGGAATGGACCCAACTCGTCTCTTAAAGGGGGACATAGCACATGCACTCAGATTACATAATGATGTAGCAGCCACAGGACCCTGGGCTGGCCAGGGCACTGCCTGAGTGCATCCAGTCAGGTGACGGGGGCAGGCCAGCATAATGCCTGTCCTAAACAAAACGTCATAAGTGACTAATGACTGTTGAGAAAGATAAAATTTGTCTTTACCAGGAAGAGACAATCTAATTAAGTATTGAATATAAAGTCTTCATCCCTGAAATCACATGCATACAAGCAACATTAAATGAATATAGTAAGCTTTTTTTCCTTTCTTTTTTTGTGTGCGTGTTGGTGTATGTGTGCTTTAATAAAAAAAAGACTATGAATTTGAATTTGAGTGGGAGTGGGGGAGCACAGCAACGGTTGTAAGAAGGACTCATGAGAAGGATTTGAAGGAAAAAAATGGAAGGAGAGAAATAGTGTAATTATATTTTAATTAAAAAAATATTCTAGGAAAAAGAATTTTTGAGAGAAAAAGAAAACCTTCATTGCATCAGCTTTCTAATAACTAATGGAAGGAATATAGAAAATTAATACTGGTGGTCTAGAAAACAAAGGGACTGTAGATTGTTTAATAATCATGAATTTTATTCTTCCCAAATCATCACTGGAAAAGCACACTAGTGATGGGCTTCATAATGTTGTTTGCTTCAACCAAGAAAATGGAATAGGATGCAATACAGGCCTTCTCATACCAAAATTGTAAATACACTTCAATGTTTTAGTTTGACTACTTAGCTCTCTCCTTTAGCACAAACAATATTTTTGTTAGTGAGTGTTTGTTCAGAGAAGATCTACAAATGAAAGCTAAGTTGAATGCACCTGATATACATAGATCCTGATGCAGACACGTAAAGAAGAAATAAAGACTTTTATATATACGCTAGTGTGATGTGGGATTCCCCTCTGTGTGCTGTGAATATGTTGTATTACCTACCATTGGTTAATAAAGAAGCTGCTATCGGTCAGTGGCTTAACAGAGTAAAGCCAGGCAGAAAATCTAAACAGACATGGAGAGAGAGAGAGAGAGAGAGAGAGAGAGAGAGAGAGAGAGAGAGAGAGAGAGAGAGAGAGAGAGAGAGAGAGAGAGAAATTGGAGTCAAGGAGATAACCTGTAACCGCTGAATGAGAAAGATGAAATCCACCAGACAAAACCTTACCAGTAAACCATGAGCCTCACGGTAAAATATAAAATGGTAGAATTGTATTAATTTAAGATGTAAGAGTTGGGCAAGCTGGGAAACAAACAAGCAGCCTCCACCTACACTATTGAAATAATGCAGTGATTTCTTACATTAAATTATTTTAGATAAATCTCATAAATACACAATTCTAAAAGTATCAGATTAGCAATTTACAATTGCATGAAGGAAAAAGTAAGATTTCTCCTGATAGTTCCTCTTTCAACCTTCTCCTCTTTTTATGTATTTTATATACTCTAATGTAGGGCAAGGATATATTAGTGTTAATGACCTCATTTTCTTTAACCAAACATTCTTATTATGCATACAGTACTACAGGGGATTCAGAAATATCAAGTTCGGGACTTTAATATGACTTTACCTCAAATACACTTTCTGTAATTTTAATCTGCAGGGCTTGTTATATGGTAAATGATAATGGCATGGAGAAAAGGCACGTGAATTTTTCTTTTTTGTATCTGCTGTGCTAAAGCCAAAAACCATCCACGGTACTTGTGATTGCATTCGGTAGTGGCCACATTCAGTAATTATTACTCTTCCTATGTGCCACCTCATTATAAACAATATTTTAGTTGAAATGGAGTTTTTTTATTTCAACAATAATTCTTTAAATCTTATTAATCAAACAAAAATGAGAATCAGCAACAGATCAACTCTTTCAAATGATAGAAGAAAGTTCATGTGGTTAATAGGGCATTAAGATCTAAGAGATGTCTTCTGGCTGCTCACAAAAGCGACAAGAGGATTAGGATGGCCCATGGATACCTTTTCATGGCAGAGCAGACACTGGAGGATTAAAATCACAGCTGAGACTCTTGGATTACTTGTGAGGAAATGACAGACAGATGCACACAGTAAAGCTAGCATTCCTGGGTACCACAAGTGTGAAACTAATGGTGCATCCATGGCACAGCAGTAAGATGAAGCCATCTGCTGGTTACGCATCCACTATTTTGTTCCTTACAGGTGTGTATTAAGGAATGTTGGAAGAAAGAGAGGAAGAAGGAAAAGTATGAACGAAATAAAAAAAAGAAAAGAACATGAGAAACACTATATAGAGAGTGCTCCAATGGCATGCAGACACACATAATCTGCATAATGACTAGCCATTTAGAAACTTGAAACCGTTCTCTATGGTATCCTGTTTTGAGCCATCCACATTCTCATGTGTGAAACACTAGAATTTCAAAATTTTAAACTACAGACAAGAGCAAAATCCACTAAATTATTTAAATTATTTGTGTAAAATATTAATAGAGGATATAAGAGAACTAGCTATAGTTTACAAACATACTGAACAAGCGTCGTTTATACACAGAAGTGATTAATTTGGCTCATTAAAAGATGAAAATCTGAAAACACAAATGTTGCCCAACAATACTCAAGTTATTCTCAGTGGTTATGTAATAGCAAGTCTCATAACAGTGATGTCAACACACAAGATTTACTCTCCTGGAAAACTAGGCATTTGTCTGTTTCTATAATAATGAACCACACCATTCATTCAGATACTGTCAGTGTCTTCTGCTTTGCCAATAAATCTCCAAATTAAAAAAGAAAAACCTGAAGATTTGAATTTTTTCAAGCTTATTTAGTCTACACAATTGTATTAGTTACTGTTCTGTTGTTGTGATAAGATATTACCCAATGCAACTCATAGAAGAAAAGGATTATTTTGGCTTACATTTCCAGAGAATGAGAATGTGTAAAGTAGTGGGGACATCATGGCGACAAGTGTCAGGCTCACTGAACTGCAATCAGGAGGGTGAAAGTGTACACTGGACGCAAGCAAGGCTTTTCACTCTCAAAGCCTGACCCTAGTAATGTACCTCCCCCAAACGGCCTCATCTGCTCCCAAACAGCATCACCAACTGCATGCCTAGTATTCAGCAGCAAAGTTTGTGGGGATATTTCTCATTCAAATCACTATAATAATGAAGGAGTAAATAATATTTCACAGATTACTATAATTGATAAAGTGTTCTGTTCATTATTTCACCAAGTATCTAGTATTCAGTACTGTCCTTTGCATTCACCCTACAAGATAGCTGAGAAATAGTCAAACAATTTGCCCATCTCCCCAGTCCATCACTTGACTGGCAATGAGAAGTCAAGTCTGAATTAAAGTTTTCTAAATCCAAATGGAGCTGAATTTTTATTTGCAATTAAATTCATAATCTCTGCCTTCCTTGTGTGCATTACAACAAGAGAACAAAAGGTAAATACTCAATGTATGTTATAAAATTTTAAAGTAAAACAGTGAGATGTTAAACAAAATAACAGAATTAAGGTACATAATCACTTCTGCTCTCTTACTGACTGAGCACACTTATATCTATAAAGTAAGAACCATAGTTGATAAGCGATTGTCCTTGAATGTCAGAATAAACAAACACTCTAAATATATACTCAAAATGAAGTAAAGGGCTAGCTATTTTTTTCAAGAATTATTATAATTTTTGCTAATATAATTCATCTTTAACTCAAATAAATATTTCATCTCATAATGATAGTATACTTAAAATTTCAACACTAATGACAACAGCTATTTTATATTATACCACAAATCATAAAGGACATGAGAATGCATGTATAAATGTTTTGTCTTTTATGTATAAATGCATTATCTTGAAGGAACAGACTGTTCTCCTAACCAAGTTTTCTTTCTTCCTCTCTTTTCCTATCCTTGAGATTGTAATTTTATTGCAACATTTCTTCCTTCCCTTTCTTCCATCTAAAACCTCCCAAATGCTCCTTTTCAATCTCCTGGAAATTTATGGTTTCCCTTTTTTCAATTGTTAAAATATGACATGTACACTAAAACTCATAAATTAAAAGTGACTTCATAAATTTACTTATGCCAAGTGAATAAATACACATAACCAACAAATAAACTAATACATTTAATATCCTCAAAGCCATTCTCACATGGATTTAGATGATAAATCAATGGACTGTTAAGAAAGGCCTTACCTTTCTGTGGAGTGGATGGGATGGATGGTGGGATGGGGGGGTGAGTGAGTGGGAGAAGGGAAGGAGGGGGAACTGGGGCTAGTCTGTAAAATGAAAAAAAATTTAAAAAGAAAAAGGAAAAGAGAGAAATGATTTATTAAACTCTTGAAAATATTGTTTCTAACATTTTGTTCTCTGAATATGCCTTTATACCATAGCAACTTTCATAGCTAATGCTATAAAACAGTTCATGTTTGAAGTAAGAAGTTGTAAAAATGAGACATATACAGGAAAAAATTTCAACGCTGTGACTGTATGAGGTGGGATTACCCTCTGTATGATGTTAATACCATTTGTTAATAAAGAACCTGTCTTAGGCCTGTGATAGGGTAGAGAGGAGCTAGGCGTAGAAAACTAAACTGAATGCTGTGAGAAAGGAGGCGGAGTAAGGGAGAGGCCATGGAGTCACTGCCAGAAACAGAAACATGAGAACCTTGCCAGTAGGCCACAAGCCTCATGGTAAAATAGAAAATAATGGAAATGGGTTAAGTTAGGATGTAAAAACTAGCTAATAAGAAGTTAGAGCTAATAGGCCAAGAGCTATTAGGCTAAACAGTGATTTAATTAATACAGTGTCTGTGTGGTTATTTTAGGAGTCTGGGCAGCCGGGAATTGAACAAGTGGCCTCCTACTACAACTGCTTACTCACTGAACATTTATATGCTGACGTTTTCCCACACATATTTAAAATTGTTGAGATGGTAACATTCACCATACAGAAGGAATGTAGCTTGTTCAGCTTACAAGGGTCTGACACCCTCCAACTTTTTCAGACTACTTCTCCAACATAAGTAGTATAAGAATGCTGCCTGATTTGGACACTGGCAACTGATCATGATATGAACCACTTTATCTGAGCTCTGTGTTCCTTTCCACTGCCTTGATGTTAAATATCAAATCCTTGTACTTGCTCATCCCAACAGTAGCCTTTATTACGTTGATTCTAAGATCATTCAGTTAATTGCCCCTGGCTCTTGGTTTCTGCTCTTCTTGGCCTCTGTTCAAATTTATATTCCAGCCTCAGCTGGGTTCCCTTCACCCTCACACCATTTTCATTTGTTCCTACTCATATACACTGCACCTAAATTCAATCCACCAAACGTTTTGTAACGTGGTAGCATGCACACACTATGCTGGTTTCAAAACAGAGAAGTGTGTTTTAAATCTAAAACAAGGGAAAAAAATAACAGAATTAGGCAATAATGTTATCTGATTTTTGATTGGGATATAATAAGACATGATGGCAGACATCTATGGGACAGTTTGTATCCTATGACTGAAATGATAGTTTTCTGCTTCCTTCAAGATTATAAGCACTTTGATTGTGGTGATAACCATTTTATAAGTAGTCTGTTTTCATGCAAGTCATTCAGATATTAAGGCTTCAAAATGCCCAGATAGCAATCTAAGCCAGTGAGCCTGGCTAAATGACAAGAACACTTAACAGACATATCTTCGATCAGAGCATTACTCACAATTGCAGTAATAAATGCCACAAGAAGCATTGTCCCCAAGTCACAGATAGGGCCAAGATAATTCGCTTGACATTAACTGTTTGGAAAACAAACAAATCATTGTATCTCTATTAGTGTTTCCTGAATGCTGGACGCAGTAAACACAGTAAAAAATGTTATTCCTGAGATGACAATGCTATCACTTCAACAAATAGCTTTCTGTCCTTTGGGCTTCCTGCTTCCACCCCAGTTTGAGTATTGTATTGACACCTTTTACTGCAAAACCTCTTCCCTTTGTGTTAGAGAATCAAGACAAAGAGGAGTTGGAAACTGTTGAAGTTCAAGAGAATCCTTACAGAATGATTTCTATAGATCTGCATTTTTGACCAAGTTTTATCTTTCTCAGTACATTCTGACAACCCATTGTTTTGAACAGAGTATATAGGAAGGATAACATCGCAATGTGCACGCATGTTAACTGAGCCTTTCTTCATCTACAAGCTCTTTCAGTTTAGTGAATTTATTTTTACAAAAAAAATTAAAACTTCAGTGATATTAAATTAATATATAGCCAAACCTGTAAATATGAGTTGGCACTTTTTTAAGCCTACATTTATGGGTGTTGAAAAAGGATTTCACTTGTTTCTATTTAGTTTTCAAGCCAATTCTAAATATGTCTTGGTTGTCAAGATCGAAGTAACCTTTCCAAATGTGATGTATTGCTCAATACTTGTATCTAAAACCAAAAACGGTCTTTCATTGATTTATTGATTTCTAAGAGCAATTATGGTGGTTTCAGACATTAAAATTGCTATTAACTATGACTTTATTTGGGCAGTGGCAGAGTCTTGCTATTATTTAACAGTCAGACTGATATTGATTGGCATTTTTCAACAATAAATATAAATATACTTGACACAAAAGCCCAGCTTTTTCTTTCTGAGAGTTGTGATTCTAGCAAAAAGATATTCTAACATATTTCATGGCCATGTCTATACATAACACAAGATTAATTGCTACTTTATTTCTGTACATTTAATATTTTATATGTTCTTCTAATGGAACACTGACTACAGGAATATTTTGGTTTAGAATTGTTTATGTACTTTAAGTTTCTTAAATTTATTTTATTTTCTGAACTTCCAACCTGTTTTCTTTACTAAGACATATGCAAATTTGCCATCATTCCCTTCTGAGGGAGAAAATAGATAATGAAACACAAAGTGTTTTAAAAAAAGAACTATAGGAAAATTATTAGAATTATTACAATGAACTGATTGTTAACTAATCAGTTCATTGTAACAGTTGTAACAAAGTGTTACAACTTAATCACTACTAAAACTGCTGGACATAAGAACAAAAGTTTATGGATTGATATCCACACTGTCTGTAAATAATCGGTTGGATTAGTAAAGAGTAAAGGTTTATTTGTACAAACCTGCAGAATTTTGCAGTGCTCTCAGTAAATAAACCCATGTATTCTTAATCATGTGGCTTTGCTTCTTGAGGAGCTGTTTTCCTTTTATCCACAGCATATCTATATATACTAATTTATTTTTGATTTAACAATTTTTCATACCTACAATATATTTTGACCACTTTTATTCCTCCCCAATTTCTCCCAGAAGCTCTGCATCTCCCCACTTTATGGTCTTTTTCCCTCAAAACAAAACAAAAAGAAAATCAAAACAAAACCCCTAATTTGACAAAAGAAAATGCAAACAAGGCAGGCACATCTCAAATCTGCATTTGGGAAGCAGGAACCTTGTCTACATAGAAGACCTGTCTGAAAAAAGCACAATGAAAGGAAGAGGGGGAGATAAGGAAGGAAGGAAGGAAGGGAGGGAGAGAGGGAGGGAGGAAGGAAGAGAGGGAGGGAAGGAGGGAAGGAGAGAGAGAAGGAGGGAGAGAGGGAGGGAGGGAGGGAGGGAGGGAGAGAGGGAGGGAGAGAAAGGTAGTGGCAAAATTATTTGTATTTGAAAAATAAATCTTGCCTGAAAACCAGAGGCAAAGCTAAAGCCACTAGAGGTCAGGCAATGGTGACACATACCTTTAATCCCAGGATTTGGGAGACAGAGTCAGATGGATCTCTGTAAGTTCAAGACCACCCCAGGAGACACAAGATCAATGTAGAAATAAATCCAAGTGGTGGGGGCCTACACTTTTTGGGAGTCATACCTTCTTAATCCCAGCACTAGAGAGAATATAAAATGAGAGGAGAGAGAGGCTTTCTGTTTAGTTTGTGGTCACCCAGCTTTGGTAGAGGTAAGACTTCTCTAGTAGACTGGCTGCCTTGCTTTTCTGGTTTTTAGATTGAACCCCAATTTCTGTCTCTGGGTTTTTATTTTTCATGTTACAAGAAAACATACACACACACACACAAATGTAGAATCTATTTGTGTGTTGGCCTACTACTTACTGCATAAGGAACCTGCCCTGAAGTGTGGTTGATATACCCAATGACACACCTTTGGAGACAATTGATTTTCCCTTTTTCAGGAGGTATTAACTGAGAATCGCTTCCCAGTGGCAATTGGTGTTCATTTCTCCTCTCAGTGCTGAAATTTTGTGAATTTTGAGTTTATGAATCTTGTGTATGCTATCACAGTCTCTATGAGTTCATATGTGTATCAGTTCTGTTGTATCTGTTTGCTTGGAATCATCCACCATCTCTGTCTCTTACATTCTTTCTGCCTCTTCTTCTATATTGCTTCTGGAGCCTTGAGGGGATGGGGTCTTGTGGCGGATCAACTTTCAGTTTTTTGAGAAATCTCCACACTGATTCCCATTGTGGTTCTATGAGTTCTCTCTTCCAGAGAAGTTCTCAGATACTCATCATAGGATAAACATCTTCAAATTGTATACTTTTTTGTGTTTTTATTAAATTATATAATTTTACAAATGTTCACATCCTTCCCTCCTCCCACTTCCCTTCCGCTCCCTCCATCCCCCTCCCCCTCCCTCTCCAGTCCAAGAAGCAGTCAGGGTTCCCAAATACTCAGTAACAAGGCAAACTTCCGCAGATACAAAAAATATTAGTAACCATCTGTGTCTTACCAGATCACCATGGAATAAAGTTAGAATTTAACAATAATTCTACCCACAGAAAGACTACAAACTCTTGGAAATTGAACAGTCAATTACTGAACCACCCCTGGGTCAGGGAAGAAATAAAGAAAGAAATTAAAGTCTTCCTTGAATTCAACTAAAATAAAGACACAACATACCTAAACCTATGGGACACTATGAAAGCAGTGCTAAGAGGAAAGTTCATAGCACTAAGTGCCCACATTTAAAAAAAAAAAAACAGAGAAAGCTCACATTAGAGACTTAACAGCACAGCTGAAAGTTCTAGAAAAAAAGAATCAGACTCACCCAGGAGGAGTAGAAGATTGGAAATAATCAAACTGAGGGCTGAAATCAAACAAAATAGAAACACAGAAAACAATCCAAAGAATCAATGAAACAAAGAGTTGCTTCTTTGAAAAAGTCAACAAGATTAACAAACCACTACGATCAAGTAGGCTTCATCCCAGATATACAGGGCTGGTTCGACATACGAAAATCTATCAATGTAATCCATCATATAAATAAACTGAAAGAAAAACACCATATGATCATTTCATTAGATGCGGAAAAAACATTTGACAAAGTTCAACACCCCTTTATGATAAAGGTTTTGGAGAGGTTAGGAACATAAGGATCATACCTAAATATAATAAAAGCAATATATAGCAAGCCAACAGCTAATGTCAAATTAAATGGAGAGAAACTCAAAGCCATTCCACTAAAATCAGGAACAAGACAAGGCTGTCCACTCTCACCATATATCTTCAACGTAGTTCTTGAAGTTCTAGCAATAGCAATAAGACAACACTGATGGAGGAGGGTCATCTGTATATCTGTTGTTTCATTGGTTAATTAATAAAGAAAACTGCTTAGGCTGATAGGTCAGAACATAGGTAGGTAGAGTAGACAGAACAGAATTGTGGGAGAAAGAAAGCAGAGTCAGGCAGATGCTTCAGGCAGTCGCCATGCCTCTCCACCCTGAGGCAGACACAGGTTAAGATCTTTCCTGGTAAGCCACCACCTCGTGGTGCTACACAGATTACTAAATATGGGTTAGTCAAGATATGAGAATTAGCCAATAAGAGGCTGAAACTAATGGGCCAAGCAGTGTTTAAATGAATACAGTTTCCCTGTAATTATTTTGGGTAAAGCTAGCCAGGTGGCGGGAAGCAGCCCGCCGTCTCAACACTACACAACACCAGGAGATCAAGGGTATTCAAATCAGAAAAGAAGAAGTCAAACTTTCGTTATTTGCAGATGATAGGATAGTGTACATTAGTGACCCCCAAACTTCTACCAAAGAACACCTACAGCTGATAAATAACTTCAGTGAAGTGGCAGGTTACAAGATCAACTCAAAAAATTATATACTTTTGATGTAAAACAAGTAACTGGAAAACTGTTCAAACGAAGTGATGGTACAATACTGGATCCTACATGGGCAGCTGCATAACCCCCTACAAAATGCAGGGATGATCTTGTAAAAATGTCTGGAAAGATTATCAAAAGTCAGATGATGGGAAAATATGCAGCAAAATGACATATTCTGAACATGACTTGACTATGACAAATGCAAGAAACTGGCTATGGTGGCCATAAACATTTTATCATGGATAGGGTAGCTCTCATGGACCCTGAGAAAATACAGGAAGTTAACAGCTGTTGGGAAGGCATGCATCATTTACTTATATGGTATAAACACTAATAAGTGGTTCTTGCTCTAGCAAATAGCCTCCCACCCAATGTAATCAAGAAAATGCAATTAAGCTCAGTGGGCCACATATAAACAGAAAGGACAAAAGTCATATTGGTACGTCCTGAGAAGGAAGGGTTTCAGTGGGTGATGGAGGGGTAGAAGAGAAAGGAACAGTGGCAGAGTGACTAAAATTATATTACATGAATGTCTAAAAGTATCAACCAATAAAAATATCATAATAAAAATTAATTATTCATAACAGCTTTGAGAGGGAGAAGATGTACAGCAACTACCTTAACTCATTTTTGCAGCTATGAAAAAAATCTTAATGTGCAAACAACTTCTGTAAGTGATCATCCTTAAAATTATAGAAATATAAGTGAAACTGTACAGACTGAGCCAATCATATTTATACACACACACACACATACACACACACACACACACATATGAAAATAGCAAGAAGGAGGAAAAGGAAAGAAAATGATGCATTTATAGTTTAATAAGAAAGTTTAAACATAACTTACACAAAACATGTTTATTTCTCAGCTATAAATGCCAAAATTAAGGTACTGCCAGAAATAGTGTCTGATGACCCAGGTTCTTACCCATCCTCTGCATCCAAGAATGTGGTCTATTGCTTCAGTCTTTAGAAAGGATGCCACATCTTGTGTCATACAGCTGTCCAATGTGGAACATCCCTTCCCCCTCCTTTAGTCCTTTATTCATTATTTACTGTGTTGCAGTGCTAGGAAAAACCCATGTCCTCAAGGCTTTCAGTCAGCACTTTACCACTGAGATATTTTCCATCTCCTTCTAAGACCCTGTTTAATAATCCTAATGTAATCCAGTGTCAGGCATTATGCTTAGGATATTAGAAAGAAAGCCTAGGGGCATATGTCATGATAAAGCGACTTTGACACTTGTTAGCATAGGAATTTTGATATACATATTCAAGTGTTGGCAACAACTGCATCTAAAGACTTCAAAATTGATATCCTTTTCACTTGTCACAGGCTCCCCCAGTTTCTATAACTATGTCATACGAGCAGTGTTTCTTCTTTTCTGATGTTCTAAAGTTGTTCCCCTCTGTATTTTTCTAATAATTCACAGTTTTATAGGGTATATTATGTCATTAATCATATTCTTTTTTTCACATAAACATCAGGTTTTCACAATCTGTTAACTGAAGAAACTGTCTTTTTGTCAGTCGTGCGCCTACCCCAGTTGTGAACCATAAACACATGGATTTATTTGTGGCTTCTGTTCTGTTTGATTTGAACAAGAATCAGTTTCTGTGGCAACACCATGCTATTAGATTTCTCTAGAGTACTTTTGTATTTTAGGATTATTAGAATGGTGCCTTGGGCTTTGTTTATTTTTTACATGTATGTTTCTTTTCTCGATATGCTTTTGATTATTTGGTATCGCCTGTGGTTATGTGAACTCTATTGACTTTTACCTTTTTCTTTATTTATTTCCAACATCTCATGACATAGCCCATGCTTACTTTATACTTGCACCCAATCTTTATTGGGTTTCTGAGTGTTGGGATGACAGATTTCTGCCATTCACATTGTTTATGATTATTGTTTTCATTTTCTGCACAAAAAACATTGACATTGAGATAGAAACTTCATTAAATCTGTATATTTATTTGAGAGCTATGAATATATTTACAATATTTTATTTGTGAATACGAGATACCTTCCTTATTTGTATTTTCTCAAATTTTTTTGTGAAGGTTTTATAGTTCTCAATGTATAGACATTTTACCTATTTGCTTAAACTATTTCTAATTTGTTTTGGGGTGATATTATAAATGTCATTGTTTTCTTGATTTCAGTGTTAGATAACATGCTGTCTATCTATAGAAAAACAAAGAATTTTATATGTTGAATTTGTATTTGAAAACTATGATTTTTTTAGTTTTAACAGTATTTTGTGGAGTCTTTAGAGTCATTTATTGATATATACTACATCAATCTGTAAACAGTGGCAATGTTTCTTCCTTCCTAGTGTGAATGAGTTTTATATTTCTTCTTTGATTGATTGCTCTGACTAGGACTTCACTTCTGTGATGACATAAATGGTGACAGAGAGTGTCCTTCTCCTTCTTAATCAGAGGAGGAAGCTTTGGGCTTTCCATTACTGAGTTTGACATTGGCTGTGGGCTCACTATCTATGGTCTTAGCTTACTGAGAAATATTTCTTCTATATGCCAATTTGTTGTAAGTTTTTGTCATGACAGCCTGTTGAATATTGTCAAGGGTTCTTTTTGTAAATATTTATACAATTGCATCATCCTGGATATAGAATTAATTTCTTTCATTTTGAAATGCATTCTGTTATCACTTCCATCAAGCCTAAAAATAGCAAAATAGAGTAGCATTTTAGTGTAGGAGGGTCATCTGTCTATGTGTTACTTTCATTGGTTAATAAAGAAACTGCCTTGGCTTTTTGATAGGGCAGAATTTAGACAGGTGGAGTAGAAACCTGAACAGAATTCTGGGAGGAAGAAGGCAGTGAGGCAGACACCATGAAGCTCTGGCCTGAGATGGACATAGGTTAGAATCTTCCCAGTAAGCTACTACTCCATGGTGATACACAGATTACTAGATATGGGTTAAAGCAAGATGTGAGAGTTAGCCAAGAAGAGGCTAGATATAATGGGCCAGGCAGTGTTTAAATGAATACAGTTTCCGTGTAATTATTTTGGGTAAAGCTAGCTGGGAGCCCGGGCTGAAAAGCAGCCCATACCCCTATTACAACAGCATTTGATTGATTTTTTTCATTTTTATTCAAATGTTCTGTTGGATTTCTTTTCCCAATACTAAGAGCATTTGAGTAGAAATAAAGCAGTTAAGTCACAGGAGCCATAAGGATAAATTACTTCAGTATGAAAAACACACAATAGAATTCTAAGGTTCAAGATGGTTGTTTTCAAGATGGGTTTTCAAATCAGAATCATACATTGTTACCATATGCCTCCTACGTTTTTATGTGGATCAAGCTAGTTAGTCCTGTTGTTTCAATACTGGAGTGCTTTGTTTTAAAGAAACATATTAGTGTAGTGGTCAATTGGTCAATTGAAAAAATTCCAGTCTTGTGCAGAGTGGATGCAAAGAGATGTTTCTTTGATTAGTTTCAAATTAGACATATATTATTCTTGAAGTGTTATTGAGGACATAAGGCCTTTAAAAATATGAAGTAAATGGAAAATAGTAATTAAAAAAACTCTTCATGTGAAAATTTCCAGAGCTTTAAGGAGATATAACACATACCCCAAATTGCTATCACTGAAATCCTCTGACACTCTCAATTATAATAAGGAAATAGAATGTGTAGTTAGCAGCAAAACACAAAGTCATAAATACATGTTATTGTTGTCAGTGGAGATTTAAGTGCAACATAAAAGAGTGCTTGCAGTTTTAAAGGGTAGTGCATAAACATCTATACCTACATTTCTATAAACAAGCATTTTAGACAATACTCAAAAATAATTTCTCTCAAGATTTTATTTAAGAACATATATCATCCTTATAAGTTGACTTTTCACTCAGGTATTAAAAGCCACAAATACTCAAATTGGTCTTTATAAATTTCACTTCTGTTTTTATTCTTCTTCTAATGGTCCCAAAAATTTACCTGAGCCGGGATCTTCTAATTTTAAGCAAAATAAAGTACTTATGACACCAAGCATATTAAATAATGTAAGTGAATTATTTTGATAATATAATAACTTAGATCACAAAAAATGATATTTATATCATTTATATTTATATTTTGATAATATTTTATATTATCAAAAAAATTATATTTTGATAATATAATAACTTAAATACAAAAAATGCTGATTTTAAAATACAGAATTTATTTAGTGATTAATTGATCTTTACACCTGAGCTATTATTTTTCTTTATATCAGACAGCATTATAACGTTTTAAGATAAACTGTCATTTTAAATTAATCAAAATGATATTGGGCAATTACTAACTTTTGAATATACAACAAATTTATTATGCATGTTAAGGTAAACAGGATACTATACCTTTGAAGACAAAGACACTTTATCAGGAAAACAAATTACTTTCTATTACCTCAATCTCTATGGCAATAAGATTTATATAAAGTTCCTACAGAATGTGAAGTACTGAGTTAAGCACTAATCCTGGGATCATGCACACCATTAGTTTATTGTGGCTACTAGGATGAGATACTAAAGAGTTGGTTACATGTACAACAGAGATATATTTTCTCATAGTACGGATGTTAGAACCACATGTCTCAGAGACAGACAAATTCAGTTTTCTGTTGATAATTCCCTTCCCGATTTGTAGACAGCTGGAAATACATGGGTGCATCCACCATGCCTCAGTTCTCTAGCCTTTTCTAAAATCTTCCTGTAAACTAACTGTGAAGGTCTCCCCACATCACATCAGGGCATCAGTGACAGCCACAGTTCTTGATGCTGATTTTTTATGCTAATTTTCTGTCAGTACCTGAGACTCCCAACTGATAGTAAAACCTTAGGGTGGTGGGTTAAGGTTTCAGTTCTTTACCGATTGAATCTTTGTTTTGAGGCCTGGGGGAGGAATCATAGTGGGAGTGTGTAGTAAGCAATACTTTCCACTCTTTGCTGATTTGAATATGAACTCAATATCTTTATATACTCGAATACTAGGCCAATAGTTGTTGAAACTCTTTGGGAAGGATTAGGAGTTGTGGTCTTGTTGGAAGAGGTGTGTCACTGGAGAGGGGTTTTGAGTTTTCAAAAGCCAATGCCTTGTCCACTTTGCTCTCTGTTTCCTGCTTGCTGTTAAAGATATGAGCTCTCAGGTGTGGCTCCATCCACCTGTTCTCTGCTTCACCATCATGAGTGTTGTCTAGACCCAAAAGCCCAAAATAAATTACCCTTTTATAAGGTCATTTATGGTATCTTACCAGAGCAATATTAAAGCAATACAACCTTGTAAATGGGAAAGAAGGAGAACAGGGAAAGGCTTGTAGTCCTATTGCCAGAGAATTTAAGGGTAGAACGTGATGGGAAGCTTTGCACATGGCTCTTTTAAGTCTGTTGAATTACCTTTGTTAAAGGTAATAATAAATGACATGATAGGACAGATTTTCAGAAACTATAATCTACACAATAAAAGTGAACTTTGTTGTATTTCTAGATTTCATTTAACATGGTTTGTCACTTGTAAGAGGTATTATGGTAGTGATGATACTAATAATAATAGAAACTAAGAGGAAAGAGCTTATGGGAAGGGAATTTTATGCCCTATATATCGGATTCTCTATGTTTAAATATTTTTAAAACATTGTTTTTAAAAGTTTATTTACTTTTAAAAAACACATAAAATATTTTCATGCATTGTGGAATGGTTGTCTGACTACTTAAATTAATTAATCTAGGATGGTTAGAAAAATTAAAACTAATAGATTAAAGTTAAGTAATGAAGTTGATTTTCTCTTTATCCTAATTTAGGTTTGATTTTAGTAAGTCAGTCTTCTAAAGTTATATGAAATTATTCCTGGTATGATCATGTCTTTCCTTCATACTTACCAGATCCACTTTGCAACAATATCTAAAAGCCAAGAAATCAATAGTAGCTCATTAACATTTTTGGTTTTCTATTACACAGGAAAATAGTTAATAAACTTATTCTAATTCCTTGCCTTTAGGATCTCACTAAACATCCTTAAAATTGTATGAGATGGGAAGAAATTTCAGCTTTAATAAAAAATGGTATTTCCTACTGATTTTATATTATTTTTATTCCACAACAAGTATATAAGTGCTCAGTGATGGTATGTGACTCAGTATGGATTTGCGTTCATTTGTCCCTTCTCACCTGGTTTAACTGAAGGGAAAGACTAGCTTGTGCCACTGGATCTTTGCTTTTAGTCTTATGGTGTTATTATTTCCTTTATTTCCATGTTTGTATAATAAAATATAGTATACCAATGTAATTAACTTCACTTTGCATTACATGGAAGTGTTCTTGTTGTTTCATTTGTCTGCTTGCTTGTACCTAGAGATAACAATGTTAAATATATGAAATAAATTATTGTGTTCTTCTATGACATCAAACCATTCTTTGCTTTAAATAACAATAATGCTAACTTCTATTCTTTTTACTTTAAAATGCTAATTTTTAATAATAGGTTATTTGTGAACAAGAAGAAATAATACAAATAGTTAACCAAGATGCATTTTATTTTAGCGTTAATGGAAAAAAATTACATGATCTGCTATGGAATGGAGCATAATCTCACTGTTGATCTATAATTATGCCAAGATTAAGAGCATGCAAAACCTCAATATACTATTATATCCACCTAGGGAATATAGAAGTCCTTTGTATAATGCAGAGCCTAGCGTCTAACTGAAAATCTAATTAAGTAAAACCATGGATGCCCAAGAACCTTTGTGCTTTCAATTGTCTGTGTTATTTGCTGACCTGCAGATAACTCTCAGCTTTCTATCT